>NC_090847.1:8930000-9110000 GCF_024217435.2 Syngnathus scovelli | reverse complement strand
ATATGGGTGACTAATCATGGATTGAATTCTTGAACTAGTATCAGTCTAAAATAAAAAAAGTGGGCTACAACATCCCTATAAGTATGTTTCCCCAATAGATGGGGAAGCGCCCGCCCGCGCATTTGCTCCCGGAAGCCGTGTCAGAAAGCTCGGTGCACATTCACAAGTGCGTGTACGTACTAAGTAGTACGGACCTGGCGCACTCCGCGCTCTATTTCCATCAGTGCCGAATTTCGAGTGTGGGCTGTGACGTCAGCATTCTCGTAATTCGCGCGCAGAGCTTTCAGATACAGTTTTACGTTAATGCCACCCACAAACCTTCCCCTGGAATCCTTCCACTAAAATGAGTGGCCCGAGGAAAAGAAAGGTGGACACTGAATGCCGAGTGTTTAAAAAAAAAAAAAAGAGGACAATTTGGCTCGACCTACGTGTGTGAGCAGACGTTCAGCCACATGAACGTCAAAAAGCCCATCAGAGCTCTAGGTTAACGGACCAACACCTCGGCTCTATCCTAAGAATTACCACAACAAATTTTACTCCAGACCATGATGCACTAGCAAAAAAGGAAAACCAACAATACTATTGATTTCTTTGTTACTTTATTCAGAAGTATTCTTTCACTGATTCTTCAAGATGATGTATTTGGTCAGAATGTTTGCCGTTTGATGTGATTTCGCCTCTTTAGATAAACATATTTCATAAATCTGACCTGCAGGCACTGAAGTGATGGAAACTATTAGTCATAATAGTGTCGTATTTAATGAGAATCACTGATAGTAGTTTTTTGGTGAAATATTTTTTTAATGCTGTTAATAAATGCATTTGTTTTCAAAAAGCTTTTTTTGAATATCCATGCTTTACTACCTACTAAAAGTACAAACCTTTTATGCAATGACCTTTACATGTAATTTCTATTACTTCACACAAACACTACATCCATCTGCTCCTGGTTCGGCCCCCTGATCAAAATTTAGAACTAAATTCGGCCCGCCAGTCAAAAAGTTTGCCCACCCCTTCACTAGGCAATGAACAGGTTAATGTTGTGGCTCAGTGTTGCAGCGCCATCAGGTAAACTTGTGAGGGGTGAACATACAAGGGAATAGATGTGAGTGCGCGTGACCTTCATCTCCAAAGACGGAAATCAAGACCACTCCATTGCCATGCTTTTTCCTTAGAGAACAGACCATGAGAAGGGTCGAGGGAAAAAGTGCAGTGCTTGTGCATTCAGCACAAGATAGAATCGGACAGTATAGAGTAGCTGTCCGCTGGGACCTGCAGACAGGGTTACGCAGCAGGACTATTGCAATACAGTCTGACACATTGAATTCTCTTTAACAAAACTAAATCAAGTGAATAAAATGCAACATTTTACCGTAAATTGGGTTGGGAATAATAATTTATTAGCCCATTCATTCAGCATTAAGAATACTGTTGATGGTGTGGAATGACTGGTGATTAATCGTGTCTTGAGGCAAAATGGAGAGCGCTACTTGGTTGCAACCAACCAGAACAACAAGCTTGTTGTCTAAAGAGGAATGAATACACGTCATCTATGTATGTCCTACATTGACGCACGCCGCACGTCTCCACCATGGCAACTCCTGTTGACGTCATTTTTCTGCTTAGTCTACACTAGCATGGGAACATTTAGACATTTGCCAGACCAACCAATTAAAGGTGTCAGGACATTCCCCCAAAGTGAATAAAGGAACTGTAGTCAAATACCCATCCGTAATCTAGCGTACAATAAATCAATGCATTTTTTTAAACTGAAATATTTCATAGATGCTAAAGGCCAAACTGTTTTACTCTGCCGTGGTGCATGCATATAGTGGTTAATTAATTATATGGGTGCCCAGGCAGGCAGAGCTGTTAAGTGTAATCAGTGGGGCTTGCATACGTACACAGTATACATGTGCCCATGTAAATTTGGATGCTTCCTCTCGAGATCATGTGGCCATCAATAAATGCTTCCAGTAGGATAAGTCTCAGGTCAAAAAGTACAGGATGAACACAGAGTATTCTGGAAACACAGCATTTGAAGTCGTTCTTACCAGATCCTCAATGACCTCCTTGACAGCAGCCACAACCAGAATAAAAAGCAGTGGCACCAACGTTGTCCAGCGACCGGTCGGAGAAACATCTGGGATTTGCTGGGAAGAGGATAGATAGATAAGTAAAAACAATAAATAAACACATATTATGCTCATTGGGCTGAGGGACAGCAATAGAATAATTTTATCTTTTTTTTTATTTTATATGACTGTGTTGAAGAAAGAGTGACTGGCTAGTAATATCTGTACATAGTATGCGTATAACATGGCTACATCCTCAGCTTAGAACCAAACATAATGACGCTATTTTAGGAGTTCCCACATTTAATAATCAAATCTCATCCATGCGAGGATAAATGGACTTGCTGCTATGAACATGACGCATCATCTCCTCAGAGATGTTTTTTGTTTCAAGGTTGCACCATCAAGCAGTCAGCTAATGAAGATGCACCGGCTGCATTTCAAAGCACCAACTTCAAGGTCACGGAATGGAGGCTCTTAACGGGAAACGTCGTCTGTGGGAATCAAGGTGAAGAATCCACTCCGCTCTTGCTTTTATCTCTGAGACAGAGGGATTTGCACTACTTTGAATCTCTTTGCAATGATTGATGCTGGAGAAAAATATCAATACTGACCAGTGTGGCTAGCAAAGAAAAACAAACACCTTACCAACTGTAATAGATAGTATTGTAATAAAGCCAATTGAGACGATGAAGGACATTGCAGCCCAATGCATTTTCAATGTAATATGACATAAATAATGTTGAGCCTGGAAGAAAAAAAACAAATTTCCTTTTAGCAGAACATCGTATTACATGCATTATTCATAACTAAGGCAGCCTAATGTTAATGTGCGTGTGCTTCTTTACGGGTGTATTTTTACAGACAGGACCTTTGCAAATGCAGGTCAACACAAACAGTCCTCCACTTGCATACTAATGGCAACAAATTGAAGCTGAGAAACGGCAAGATTTTTTTACAAAAATTGTAGTTTGCATATTTAGATTATAACCAAGTGCAACACAGTGTTCCTGTGGATTGGAAATGTTACCTGTAAGAGTGCAATGAAGAGAAAAAAAGCGTTGGCCGCCCTCCTGAACTGTGAGTAGAGGAACCTCGGGAGGAAGGTGAGGAAATTGTATTTGGCCGTACTGTAAGGAGAAACAATATCAAATATTAAGCAGTCATTTACAAAGTTAATTTCCAGTGCTTTAATGTCGATAACATTTTACAAATATTCCACCCAAGCCAGTAAATACAGTGGCACCTCAAGTTTCAGGTTTTAGTTATTTCATCGCTGAGCTCAGAAGTTATATGCTGCAGATCTAATGCTGGCATATCTAAAGCTTGAGCTCATCAACTTTCAATAAGCAAGACCAAAACAAAGACAATGACAAATAAATAAACTTAATTCATTTACACAAACAGTAAAGCATCAAAGCATTATTGCCATTTATATCTAGCAGGTACCAGATTTATATTATATATATTATATTTTGTATTCCAACAACTGCCTTTGTGGTTAAATACCGTCTCTGATGCGCAATATTTTTTGCAGTGCTAATCTCTTTATAAATTCTTATGAGATCCTGTTAACTCAGATGAAATATAAAAATGTCCTAAGACAGGCATGTCCAAAGTCCGGCCTGCGGTCAGATTTCATACGGCCCGCAGCTTCGGTCTTATAATGTATTATTTATGGCCCGCCTGCACTGTCAAACTGAATACAAAAAAAACATGAAACTTGAAACTGTAATTCTTCCTATTACAAAAAGGTGGCAGCAGCACCCCTGTCCGCTCATTCCTGCCATGGCGACTGCAAAGAAAACGAAGAAAGTTGACATTGAGGGCCGTCGTATATTACTTCTTCACTGACTATCAAGGCAATTGTGTTTGTCTAATTTGTAAAGAGACGGTTGCCTAGTTTAAGGATTTCAACCTAAAGAGACACCATCAGACTAAACATGCTAACACATACATACGACAAGCTAACAGGAAGTGACCGTGCTGATAAAGTGAAGCAGCTCCAAGCTGAACTGGCTTCACAACAGCGATTCATCACGTGGGGCTGTGAGTCAAAAGTAGATCAAAAGTAAAAATTACTTAATATTCAATATTACGAAGTGGCCATGTTAATACTGTTGATGTTATGAACCTGTAGACGTGACACAAACGATTACTTTCTGAAAAATATTGTAAATGACAAGAGCAAAATTCACTTGTTTTAAGTTTTAATAATAACAGACAACTTTGCATTACTTGTAACTCCTGTTTAAAATGTTCATGAGGCAAAAATAATTTTAAACTATTGTAAATTTAAGGTATTTCATACATTTTGTTCAATGTTATCTGACTCTTCAGATTTGAATGGAAGACAATTTGTGTTTTTAGAGTTGTTCACATCTGCCTGAGTGGCTTATATTTGGTTATTTTGTCATTTAAAAAATAAAGACAATTGGGACAATGAAATTTGTTTGATAAGAGTGTGTGTTTGCATGAAATTTCTGTAGTTAAAAAATGTCAGAAAAAACTATTGGCCCCCGGGCCCCTTCACTTTATCAAATCTGGCCCTCCTTGCAAAAAGATTGGACACCCCTGTCCTAAGATAAGCATCATGATGAAAGTGATTGTCTCCATTCCATATATTTTGCCAACTCAAGGTGTGTCAGCGTCTATAACCTTTAAGCTTTCACTATAGCAACAACAGTCATTAATTGTTTATGTTGGGTTTTGTCTACTATAATGGACATAAGTGGGAGGATATGAATACATTACTCTGAGAAATAAAACAATTTTCTGAGCCAAAAACACTTTCATTGCAAAGTGCAACTAAAACTAATACAAACATATATATTTCTTTGACTAAATGAGGCGCGAGCAGCTATTTAGATCCCCATATTTCATTTTAGCGCACGCTGGCTGACTCTTCATAAAATGCATTTTCATCAGCTCTGAGGCAATAAATGTTTTGGATCAATTACTCTGATTGGTTCTTCATGAAAAAAGCCTTTTCGGCACTTTCCGTAAAAACTTCCTCGTCTAGAGGCGCAACTCTGCTGCCTGGTGTCCTTTGAGTTATTGCATTTTCAGCTAATAATGAAACTTTTCTGTGTAAATTTGAGAAAAAGATGCTGGTAAGATTGAAAATGGGTGGGAACTGTATACCGTATTTTTCAGACTATAAATCACGTTTTTTTCATAGTTTGGGTGGGGGGGGCGACTTATACTGAGGAGCGACTTATGTGAATTTTTTCACAAATTTTCAAAATTCAAAATAAAAAAAAAGTGAAACCACGATAAACGAACCGCGATGTAGCAAGGGATTACTGTCATTTGAATTTCAAGATACGTCAGCGGCGCGGCGGTTGTTTACATAAAGGACAAAGATTCGATCACGGGATGACGGCCCCACGTACTACCGGCATCATGAGCGGCTTTGCTTGTAAGTGACACGAAGAATTTGAAGTATTTAATGATTTGGAGTGACACAGAAGGTTTGAAAAACTATTATGGCTTTTACGCACGCCCGGTCCCACTCTACGGATCTCTCTTTCACCTCCGTGGATGGAAGTCGGGGGCCGGCGCTCGGCCGGGTGGCTGTCCGGGGACGGTGGATGGGGCTCGGACATGACTTTTATGCACGCCTGGTCCTATTCTATGGAGCTCTCTTCCATCTCCGTGGCTGGAAGTGCCACCTCCGGGGATGGAAGTCCAGGCCGCCACACGCCTGGAAGTCGACGCCGGAGCTTGGGGCCGTGTGGCGGTGAACTATTATAGTTATTTGATATATTTTATTTCGTGTAGCAACTTGTATATGTTTTTATCGTTACAGTTCAGTAGTTGTTGGCTCGTTGAACTCTTGTTTTGTTAAATAAAGAGCCATTTACCAAACCCACGTCTTTCTTGGTACTTTGTTAACGCTACAATATTGTTATATACTAGATCTGTGGAATAACGACGAGGCTGATGTCAGCCGCGCACGCGCGGTGTTGTTGACAAAGGACAAGGAATTTGATCGATGGATTTAATGATTTGGAGTGTCACAGATGGTTTGATAATATTGTTGTTTATATGATAGTTATGCGATATACGTATACTTTATATATCGTTATATCAGTCTGTGGAATATTTAGAATATTTAGACGTCAACGGCGCGGCGCATACGCGGCATCGTTTTCATAAAGGACAATCGGTGGATTTAATGAATTGGAGTGACACAGATGCTTTTATAAACGTGGTATTTATGTAATAGTTATTTGTTTAACTCTGAATGTTACGTCAGGCCCGTTCTCTGCTCTTCGTTTGTGTTTATGTCACATTAGCATACCTATCGTTTAGCCTGTTGTTGCTCGTTCATGTCTGTTCTTGGTGTTGGATTTTGTCGAATAAATTTCCCCCAAAATGCGACTTATACTCCGGAGCGACTTATATATGTTTTTTTTCACGTTATTGTGCATTTTATGGCTAATGCGACACATATTCCGGAGCGACTTTTAGTCCGAAAAATACGGTAAAAGGAGAGCGAGTGTGGATATTTGAGAAGTTGTTGGCAATGATCACATCATTCGTCGACTCAGCAGTGACTTGCCATTGTTTGCTTTTTCATCTATGGGTACAAATGAAATAGTTCAGCATTATTGTAAAATGTATTGCCTATACTGACAAAAGACAGCTTAGTGCCAGCTGACAAGATTGCCATTATGACCTGGAAACGTAAATTCTGGTTGTCAAAACTCGGGATACGACATAACATTCTGGATTGGCTGTGACAGCTGCAACATTGCAAAGCTCTTCTACTGCTCCGATTCCCGTTTTGAATGTCAGCTAAACTAATGGCCGATGGTCAGCCACACAACAAAAACAGTTGTAGAGCCCGACAAACTGCGCAACCGCTCAATCATGTTCTGTTGCCTTGCTTGGTGTACCCCGGATGTCATTCACACGAGAGACTCTCAACAGATGGGAGCTTGTTATTGTTTGACAAGGATGGGAACATACGGTGTGTGGTTCGTTTGAATCATACATTTCTTGTACCGTATTTTCCAGACTATAAGGCGCACTGGACTATAAGCCGCACCTTCAATGAATGGCCCATTTTAAAATGGTGTCCTTATCTAAGGCGCACCGGACTATAAGGCGCACCATTAATGCATCATGTCAGATTTTTAATCCAAATCAAATCATTCTCCATTTCATCTTTTTTATTTAAACTTCAGACGCAACAAATTATAATCACAAAATAATGATCCGTAGTCTTTTTGATTCATGATTCATAGTCTTCAGCGGGCCACTTGTGATTGATTTCATGACACAATGCTTCGGGCCAGTTTAAATTTAGGAATTTGGTCCATATATAAGGCGCACCGGACTATAAGGCGCACTGTGTTTTTCCTTATTCTTTATATGTAGGACATCCTTAAAAACAATGGATAGAGTGGGTGAGAGGACAACAAAATGAAGGAGCCAAGTGTTTCTCGAACAGAAGCGCAACCCAATTCTAGCAGTACACAATAGTCTGATGAAGAGTCTTGTCAAAATTAAGGAGGGGTCAAGTAAAGTTCAGTGACCAAGCTTTGTCTTACTGAGCAAAGTCTAATTGTTTTTAAGTGGACATTTGATTGGTGGCCCCAAGATTGTCGTCTCTAATAGAACTAAAGTGTTCGTAAGAGTCCATTTCTGTCCCTCAAGGTACATTATAGACTAATTTACCGTATATATCAAATAAGAAACTACACCAAGGGAACTGTTGCTGTTTTTTCTTGGTACAAAGGGACATGGGCATGTTCCCACACTGCAATATGTGTAGAGGAGTAAAAAGAAAAACCTGCGTGAATACCACTCAAATGGTAGACAACATTCTTTCTTTATCAGGTATTGTAATCATTTTTATTCTATTTTAGTAGCAAGCTAAATAAGGAAGTGGTATTAGATGACAGAACGTTTGAGCATGCATTATTTATCCTACGAGTGTTCACGTACGTGGTGTCCTCTCAACCAATCAATAATTTGCAGCGACCCTCCAAGCACTTCTGCTTTGACTTCTGTTTATGAGAGCTTAATTTTTTGCTCATCCAAGATGAATTGCAATTTTTTTATTTTCGAAATTTAGCATTAGTAGTGCGTTATTTGCAGTGCTAAGTGGTCTGCCAAGTGTTTGCAACAGACATGTATCGATCTGTTTCTTTTAATTAGCGAGTAACAGTGTTCCCAAGAGACATAAAACACAATAAATGATTAAAGTCGATGTGATCTTCAGCACTGATAACAAAACAAAAAAAACAAAAAACAAAACAAGATCGCTGAGGTTATACACTTGAAAAATATTTAGGGAAAATATACTTCTAGATTTTTTGCCTAAAAAATATTTAGGGAAAATATGCTTCTAGATTTTTTTCCTAAAGTGCTTCATTCTGCTTTGGTTGAAAACCTGAAACTGACCCTTAGCTTCACCATGTTGTGCGATACTAAGTGAATGAATCCCTTCAAAAAGGACATGTAAGCTTGCCAGTGCTAATGCATAACCAATGTTCTTGTCCTCCCTGGAGCTAGCATACTGTAGAAATGGTGGGTGGCAAATCTGATTGAAGTTTTAGCCTTTAAGCCTCGGCTCTATCAATCTTATCTTGCAATACAAGCCTCATCTTGCCTAAAAGAGCATGCGTACAGTAACTACTTTTTCACTAATCTTTGTTTGATCTGACGAGGCAGCACTGCGGTCGAAGCTCTCATTACTGTCCAGCGAACTTCCTCCTTTGACATTGACAAAGAAGCTGGAACATTGCCTAATGCGGAGCATTATTTCCTGCTAATGTCCAAAAGGACCGAGGCCATGTGAGAAAGGCACTTCCTTTCCTAGTCTGATATGCTTGGATTACAACCAAAGCCTGAGCCGTTTCGTGTTTAATCTCTAATCAACCTTTCCTACTCCAGCAATTGTGTTTAACGTGACTGCTCAATGTGGTTTGAAGTATCGTACCAACATTTAGTTAACACAAAAATGCACACATGTATATCTAGATTTTTTATGTCAATGATTTTTATGTCAATTGGAGCCAGTCTCAAACTATATAATATATACTATATATAATATATATGGTTGTATGTTTATTATATATATTTCTTTATACTAATTAATTACAGGTTGATTGATTAGCAGTTCATTATATTGCTCAAATTGAACTCACCATCCAAACCACAGCTCTTTAAAGAAATTTGCAGTTTGGTTTGGGTATTTTCTTTTGTTAATGTAGACAAAGGCATTTGGAATACTGCACCACAAAAGAGCACAACACTGTTCTGTTCCCACGAGAGTGCATCATTGTCCACCTGATCCAAGGTAAACACAGCTGCTCACACAGGATTCTTGACTCTGACAAGCTGGTCAGACCAGTCAATTTTTGGCCAATCGCAATCAGTTTAAAATATATGTATATCTGCATCTATTAACTCATGAGGAAATGAGTTAATACGTGCAGAATCAAGGGTTACATTGAATTTAAAGTATGTTGACAAAAGGTCATCGGTCTTAACCCGTGACATGGGATACTATGCGTATATAATATACTGCAGATAATTTGGGTCATGTGTTAATGTCCATGTTTTGCTCTTCAAACTCCTTTTTGCACGTTGCATTTCATGGATCCATGACAACATCAACAAAACTACAAAAGAGCACACAACCACTCAAGTAAGTTAATACTATGGTCATTGTACCCTTCTAATTGTTCCATTCACGGTTGTTGTTGGGTGCAAATCTTTGTGTATGATCGCGTACGTGCATACACGCATGACTCGTGCAGCCAGAATGCCAACAGTAATATTCCTTGACAGAGGATGGCCTGACCTGACACATTGACCTTTAATGCTAAAAGCAGCGTGATCCTTGGAGAGGAAGAGACAGTCACATGGGAAAAAGTGCTGACTTTATGTATGGAGTATTATCATGATTTCTTAACCGTGGAAAACACGTCAACGGCAAATTTCAGCTCACCAGTCATTGTTAAGTATCCTGTACATTTTCCAAGGAAGCCGTTGAAGAACCCCAATAGGCCCATGTTGAGGGTTAAAAGCAATAATGGGTGGTATTACAGTTGATAGCATGGATAGCAACTGTATTGCGCTGACTGGAAATCAATTGCAAATCACAGATATTAATGAGCCTACTGTATCATCAGACAAAGGCAAAAAAGGGGAAGCTGAGTTATTTATCCAAGACATGACCTTGTTATACTATGTCAGCTAAAAACTGCAGTATATGCAGTAAGTAGTATACAGATACTGTTTCACACAAAGTAATTCTTACCTGACTCGGTTGCTGCAAAACTTTGTAAACTGTGGCTGGTTAAGGTAAATCAATCGGGCATCTTCTTGGTCCGCTAAGGATGTCTTTTCGGAAGCATCCTCTGTCTTCTCATATCCTGAAAGATGAAAAACCAAAATGGCCTCTATAAGGAATGTGCTCAAAAAACAGTTAAACAAATGTTGAAAGGAGTTTGACAAGGAAAATACAGTCGAAAAAATAATCCTGCAGGTAAAAAACTGTTCATGATGTTGGTGTTGCACACATTATGTGCCCCGTGCATTATAACAATAAACTCCCAACAGGTTTAATAGAGCGGGATGCAGCTTCATTGGCAAAAACCAACAAAGGAGACGATGTCTATGTGACCTTAGTAGAGATCTATGAGCCAACACGTTCGTTTCATTTGCTCTTATTTAAGGTGGATAAAGCCCAAATAGGGACACCTGATCCTGGTTTATAACTTTAGGGAATAATCAAATCTACAATGAGTCAAAATACAATTTGCACTTTCACTGTAAATTGGTAGAATATTATCATTTTGGTCTGAGAGATTTCAGAAAACGGTGATTGGTAAAATTTTGACTGTTGGCTGAATAGTTGTACAGGCCAACTAACAGTCAACTGAAATGCAGTTATAACAGAATAAATAATCTGCTGGGTCGCAAATTAACCCTAAAATAATAAATAAAATAAACAAATCGTTTTAACCCTTTATCCAAAAAATAGCAGTTTCCAAAATGTTTCACCGAAAAGAGCTAGAAAAAAAAAATCTATGAAATACTATGCCTTTTTGGTTTGAGAATTTTGGACATCTGTATTTCTGAATCTTAGGAAAGTCACCATAGAATGGATTATCTGATACGCAAGTTTTGTCATAAGTTTTAGTTGTCTCCCTACCATCATGTACTGTAAATGCTGGCTGGTGGCGGTCGGTGTCGTAAGCACATGGACAGACAGACGGTAGTACTCAAAGACAGGTGCCCCCAAGTTTAAAATGGAAAACGAGAACCTCCCGACAGTTGTCACTCTCCCTGCTCTGCTCCCAACTAACTATCACCTTACCAATTGCACTTTCTCCCTGGTGTCACACAAGCCCGGAATCTTACTTTACACCTCTTGTTATTTTAATGATCCTCTTGGCTACACTGAGAGAATTACCGAGGAGTGACGAGAAGGCGCTCCTTCCCACCACCCTC
Organism: Syngnathus scovelli; assembly: GCF_024217435.2. Taxonomy (NCBI): domain Eukaryota; kingdom Metazoa; phylum Chordata; class Actinopteri; order Syngnathiformes; family Syngnathidae; genus Syngnathus; species Syngnathus scovelli. The sequence continues at coordinate 9,098,448 of NC_090847.1, read as the reverse complement.
CCCGCTCGCTTCACAATGCGCTTCAGGGCTAAATATGACTCGCACCCCTGTAGCCATTTCGGTCACCAGGGGAAACACGGGTCGGTTATCCAGCGCCATTACGCAACAGCCTGCCCAGACGTTAGATTGGTGCAGGTGATTTATTGGATTAGCGCGGTGGTGACGAAAGACCGGGTGAGGATTCAGACGGTAATACAGAGAGCATGAAGAGTGCCATTTAATACTTTAGGAAAAAAGAAAAGTGCTATGGTCAAATCCTCACATGTGAGACGCACCACTTGTTGCTAAATGTCATCCATTGTTAATCTACCAGGGTAGGGCGTTATTAATAAAAATTAATCGAGTATGTCCAGCCCTAGTCTGGCTTTAAAATCTGAAACTGGTTTTCAATTAAATTTGGCGCCACAGAAGAAATCCATGCACAGCACTCTGCTATAATCCACCAGTAATTGGAGCAGTGAGATAATGGCGCTGCCAGCACACCGATTCATTCAACCATGGCACAACCAGCTCTTGGGCGAGAAGCATCAGTTGAGAATCTATTCTCTAATCATTGCTGTGCACACTCCTAGATAGAAGTGTAGGTTTGTTGGGGGCTCAGATCACACAAAGGTGATGAGAAATTCTGGACATACAAAGACTTTAAAAAAAAAACTCCAAAGAATTCCAAAAGTAATCTCTAAAATACGATTTCAATCAGGATATCTTCTTGTCAGTAATGTCAGAGCAGAGCACCGATGAGAGAAGTTCTGATCGACAGCGAGTTCCCGAGTGCTACTCACACAAAGTCAATATTGACAGATTTCAGGTCAAAGAGGCTGTAGTGAAGTTTGGGTGATCAAGGTATTAGTGTCCACGCAGACGTATGAAATGAGCAAGCTGGCATGGCGTCTGAGAGCTGGGAGAGGCTTTAATGGGAAAGCTCGCCAAGGCTATGATTGATGTTGTGAATGAGCCCTGGATGCTCCAGAGCGTCTTCCCCTGCCAGGTACTGCATTGCACCAGTTGGGGTTGCCATTGCTGCTGCTTAACTCCTTCTACACCCGGCCTGACATATTACACATACAAACACATACACACACATGTATATATATATATATATATATATATATATATATATATATATATATATATATATATATATATATATATATATATATATACATATATATATACATATATATACATATATACATATATATATATATACACATATACATATATATACACATATACATATACATATATATACACATACACATATACATATACATATACATATACATATATATACATATACATATACATATACATATACATATACTGGCTGAACCAGGAATCTTCCAATTACTGGTGTCACGATACCAGAAATTCATTTGCCGGTACCAATACCTGTGATTTTCCACGATTCTCAATACTAATTTGATACCACGGTAAAAAAACAACAAAACAACATCATCCGCTTACTTTTAAAATCACTAATTTATTCATAACTGCTTAAACCATAGAATAAACTTTATACATTAAAAAAAGAGCAGCTGTCGCATGGAGCCTTCAAGTCACACATCTATGAAAACAAGCAAGACTGATAATAAATAACAATATTCAACTTTATACATTAAAAAAAGAGCAGCAGTGGCATGGAGCCTCTCAAGCCTCAACCCTCTCAAGCATTTTTTGTACGTTGGCTTGTTCGAATCTATTATTGCTCCGGTTTAGGGTGACTAGACGTCCTCTTTTTCCCGGACATGTCCTACTTTTGACACCTTCAAAAATGTCCGGGGGCAATTTCAGAATTGTCTGGGATTTTGTCTTTTGACTGCCGCCACCCACTCCAGCACAGTCACCAACAGCAGTTTTTGTTTTTGGCTATCAAATGTATTCAACCTCAAAATTAAAATAACCATGCTGTTTAATTTTTTCAAAAAAAAAAAATTATATTTATGGACTGGTCATGGTCTAGGTGAGTTCTGGTCATGGACAAGTCTTGGTCTCAGATACTGTGGTCTTGAGTGCAACACAGTCTTACAGAGTCACCACCGAGCAATGCGGCTAAACCCGAATAAACCATTGTGTCACACTCCATGACAATCACGCCAATTTTTTGTCATTCAATAAAAGTAATGCAATACAATATATTTGTAGGCTCAAAACTGATACACAATGCCGTTTTCCATTGCAGAATGTCAGTCAAATTGCAGTTGTGAGTTACCAACTGGCATTGTTTTGCAATTCTCTATCGCAGTCGTGTTCTGCCGCATTGCGCATGTGCGGTGAGGCTTTGAGGAATCACCGCAAGACTAGTTCCGAGCTGTGTCTTAAGATCTCTTGTTCTTCTCCATCTCATCTTAACACAACACTTAAAAGCTATAGCTGAATTTAGGCCCCTGCTTAAAATAGCCCCTTACCAGTGTCCAGCATGAGAAGGGATTTATGCAGGCAAATAATCTCCGTCTGTAAATAACCACGGTGTTTCCTTGGATCCCAATCAGTGAGGATAATGTTCCAAGCCACAGAGGTCGGAGTGCGAGCTACCTCTAATGTCACCTAAGAGCAAGGTGTACCTTTTTTTTTACACTAATTAAATTAGCTGAGGTTCTGCGACATCTCATCAATAAGGACACTGGGATTTTGTCTTTTGACTGCCGCCACCCACTCCAGCACTGTCACCAACAGCGGTTTTTGTTTTTGGCTATCAAATGTATTCAACCTCAAAATTAAAATAATCATGCTGTTTAATTGTTTCAAATAAAAAATTAGATATTTATGGACTGGTCATGGTCTAGGTGAGTCTAGCCAGATAACGAAAACCACGCGAGCTCGATGGCTATTTAGGCAAAAGAAGTGAGAAGAACCCCAACAAGTCTTGGTCTTACTTAGAAAGCAAGAGGAAACAGCTCTGAAAGGGAAGCCGTTGGAGAAAGGGTCAATGCCAGCCATTGTCGTAATAGATTTGCAGGCAGGCTATATGTGAGAAGTATTGCTTGTGTCAGCCAACAGACAACAGGGAGGAACTAGAGTCTCAAGGGGTCGCATATTTCAGAGATGGTGCCCCGTGGGTCTACCAAAGAACATATGCTAGACTTCTCACTTGTCGGTTTTGTGGAATATCCAGAGGATCTAAACACTCTCAAACATCTGAACTGTGTATGAAATGGTAACATACATCGCACGACGTTGGATTTGTATTACAAAATTATTTCAGAGACAAACCTTTAGCTCAGTGGTTCTAAACCTGGGTTCGATCGAAGTCGGCTTCAGGGGTTCGGCAGAACTGGTATGTCATTGCCCCGCCCCCACGCCGGCGGAACACACCGGTAGCACCCCCACCCCCACCCCCACCCCCACCCGTCCGCGGATGGCCGAACACACCGGTAGCACGCCCCCCTTCCCCGGATAGCCGAACACACCGGTAGCACCCCCTCCTCTCGTCCGCGGATGGCCGAGCGCACCGGTAGCGCACCGGTAGCGCACCGGTAGCGCACCGGTAGCGCACCGGTAGCGCACCGGTAGCGCCCCCGCCTGCGGATTTCCGAACACACCGGTTACCCACCCCCCCGTCCGCGGATGGCCGAACACATCGGTACAAGAGGGGTTCGGTGAATGCACATATGAACCTGATGGGGTTCGGTACCTCCAAAAAGGTTAAGAACCACTGCTTTAGCTGTTCGGGATTTTGTGACACCGCAAGGGAAGCTCAAACAGGTTAAAGAGTAAAGCAGCCCCAATAAAATTTATGACATCGGCGGTGGCAATGCTTTAGCTCAGGTCAAGTCGAAATGATAGGGGTGGAAAATTATTGCAGTCGTGGCCGTCAACACGGGCAAGATGAAATGTACCCAATGGCATCCATGACAGGGACAATGATAGTCTTATAGTCAACAATTACTGGTCAGTGCTTATGTAGTACTAAGTACAACATCCACAAAATATGCTGAGAATATTGTGATAGTGATCTAATTGGAAATATAGGTTTTTTATTACGATGTACACTAAGACCTACTTTGTAAGAGTTGGAGACTAAGGCCCATTGGTGTGTTGCATGAGCAAGAAAATCATTTGAAGGCACAAACAATTGGCAGGTTTTGTTTCTCCAAATTCAACAAGCCTCAAATATCATTTGAAGAAAGATCTATTATTCATTCACCGCAGATAAATATTTCAGTAGAAAGAGCAGCCACAGTCTATTCATAGGAAACTCGGTCCCGACACCGTCACCACCCGCACTGTCATCTTCACCATTTGTGAATGAGGGACAAAGCTGCAGGGGGGCTATAAATACCGCCTCAATTTAAGCTACAGCAACATCGATAAGTCGCTTATCAGATCACAATGCTGTAACCGGCCCTTGCAGCGACAACAGGGCAGCTGCCGGATTAATCTCCCCCTCTCTATAGGCTCGACAGACTACAGTGGAACGGCCCAGGGACACGAGATGACACGGGCAGCTGGGGCTATCTGTGACATCACGGGGCTGGCCTGGCTAGGATTTGCAAGAGATCTGCATGGACGGGAAGCTTTACCCCACTTTATGAATGGTCAAAGTGAGGGAGGGCCATGTGATGTGCAGTCCACTGAGGCAGAAACACACAGAGTGGATGGTTATTGATGCTCTCGGCTGGCTATAACCTGAATGTAAAGGAGTCTGGCATTTGTTCTAGAAACAATAGAACCAGTCGATGATTTGATAAGTGCATAACTGGAGGTTAAACCTGTGGACAAATGATGCAATATGCTACTGCTATTATGTCACACTCTTTCCATAGGTGATGCAGAAATTGCCATCTTGCCTACACAGTTTAGACCAGGATTTAAGATTCCTATCAGTACTGCTGAACTGGAAAGGACTGCTTGAAGGAAACAAGTAGGGTTGTCACAAACTCGTGTCTTTGAAATCCTTAAAGAATACTGTGAATTATTCCATCCATTATTCAATGACACTAACGACACAATTCTTTATGTACATACTAGTTATGCCTCGATGCTCATGATATGGGGAAAAAAGCCTTTTTGCTCGAATCCTTGACCCCTAAATTGTGTTATGTTGACACCAAATTTGTCATTATAGCAATAACAGAAAGAAAGACATGGGTTGTAGAATATTTTTGGTGAATAGACAACCATTTTTGGGAGAAAAAAAAAATCTGTGTGATCTTGCTTGTGTCGTTGGATACAATTATTTGTACGTTCATATGGTACTCCCATACCACGACTTGATGTCAAAGGCCTAACCTCTCTCCTAGTATATGGCACATGCAGGCTCGAGGGACTTTTTCTGCTGCACATGCATCTGTGCGACATATCAGTAACAACACTTAAGTCAATTAGTATCTATTGTTGTGAGTGAGGAAACGTGAAGGTTTTTTATTTCGTTGCCGTCACCGGGTTACTGAACTGCTTCAAGTGTTACTGACTTACCAACAAGCAAACTAAAATGTGGAAGCACTGGTTGTAGGAAAAAAAAGATGTTCATTATCCATCCATCCATTGGTGTCACATTCTCTTCAGCCAGTGATCCACCACTTCATAATCCCGTCAGACAGAAATAAACAGTCTATCCCCAGTTTACCTTCCAAGATAACTATTGAGGCAAACTTGGCTTAAGGGGGGTTGCTTCAATGACTGAATATTAGAGATAGCTTCAAGAAGTCGACTTTGCCACCTTCAAGAACTGCAGCGGGGCTAAGTAGATGCTAAAAAGTAGTCATTAACTAGAAAAACACGACAATCATTTGATCAATGCATGGCTTCATCCCCACAGATTACCTGTCAATCGTGAGAGAGGATTTGCCAGATAAGCGTGCGAGCTAAGGCCGCAAAACGGACGTTCGTCGCCATCTGTCTTGCTTTAACACGCATGGTCTCGGATAGTCAGTTCAGAAAGCATATGTAAGGATGAACAAACTTTTACATCAATAAGAAAATACAACTTTCCCCAGTCATCGCTGTAAGCTTTATATTAATTTTTTCCACTCGTCACATACTTTACACGTTTTGCTTTAAAGATGGCTTCCAATGTGCAATGTATTATTTAGAAGCTTGTGGCTAATTTAGGAACCTCTCACAAAAGTCCTACACTATAATGTGTACATTTTGTGAATGTCACCTAGGTATATTTGTTTTGGCAAGAGCTGAGGATGCAGACAGACAGGGGGCAGTGAGGGGTGAGGCGGCACGTGGTGGGCAAGGCTCGGATGTGTGCAATGATGTGCAGGCGGCTGGCGGATTAGGCAGTAAGCTTGGCAGAGAGGACTGCCCTCTCTCTCGATAGAGGCCCGCCTCATGTGCTATTTGATTAAAAATAAAACTGTAGAATGGCGAGTGTGCTGAAAATGAAAAAAAACACCCCAAAAGGACACGTTTTTCAATCGGTGTCTCGTTGCTGTTTTATTCGAGGCTTTTCACTCATGCGGCTGCGGTCGCGGCATCAATTTTCTATGGACTCCATATTAGTGTTGAATTATTTAGCTTTGTTCCAGTAGAATGCACAGGTCTCCGGTAACAATAACACAAACATCTGAGTTGTGCTGCTGAGAAGGATGACAAATTGCCTTGTAATTATCAGCTCAAAGGTGGTGTACAAATTAGCTGTCGGGCTTGTGTGAGGGTTAGTGCGTTTCAGAAGAGAGATGCAAATACTTACAAACACAACACAACCACAACATTTGGAACAAATCTATTGCTAGTTTACAATCCAACTAGAAGCGGTTAGAATATTTTGTCAGTTTATTAAGCTACACAAGAGGGGAATTCTTACAGTTAGGCTCTCCGAACAATGCTGTGCACTTCTAGACCACAGTTAACTATGACAACAATACAGACAAAATACATTACAGATGAAGCTATAAAGCATTGATTTCCAACCAGTGCGCTGCGGGCCATTAATGTGCCATAGGAAATTATCATAAAGTTATTATTTATTTAGAAATAACATGGTTGTTTGTCTCTGTGTGCCCTGCGATTGGCTGGCAACCGGTTCAGTGTGTCCCTCGCCTACTGCCCGATGACGGCTGGGATAGGCTCCAGCACACCCGCGACCCCCGTGGGGACTAAGCGGTTTGGAAAATGGATGGATGGATGTTTACAGTGTTCACTGTCTTTGTAGTTGAATGATTTGCTGTATATAAAGCTAGTTAACTGAATAATGGGAAGAAAATGTATTTTGCATTATTAAACAAAATTTGGATGTGAGGTGTAGTCTCTTTAAGTAAAGCATAGTAAAATTCTAAGTAAAAACATCGGGGGTATCCCAGTGTACAAATCTGTCACTCGCGCAAACCTATGGCCAGTGGACAGTATTGGGAATTTGATTCTGCTGGCTTTGCACTTCTAACACGAAACAAATTAAGAGTGGTCCCCAGAGTAATGGAATAGACGTATAAAATAGATGAGGACACCCCCCCACCCCTACTCAAAACAATGCATGTAAAATTTCCCAATTTTGTAGTTTACCTGTTGTAGAATGACAATAAAGGCATTCTATTCTGTTCTATTCTATTCTATTCTATTCTATATGACAAAAACTGACTACATGTTTCAATACTTGCCTGAGACTGCTGTTACCGTAAATCCCGTTTCACAAACAGAGAGAAACATCCACACTATAATTAGTATAGACCACATGACATGGTATTATTGATCCCTGGAGATGGTGTAAGTTATTGCCCTCGTCCGGTGAGGTCAGAGATCAAGGTAAGCCACAGAACAAATATAAAACATTTTATAAAACATTCACATATATGCATGGGGGTTAAATATGTGCACAAACGACGGCAACCATCTTGGTCACACACGTTTACAACTATTTCATGGATCCTCTTTTTGAGCATCTGCATTATTTGCAGCCTGCAGTGGAAAGTTACTGGTGCAGTGAAGGGTCTCGGGGAGAAGCAATGGCTGTGTTGTACATGTCTGTGTGTAGTGTGTGTTTAGTATGTATGTGTGTTGGTGTGTGTGGGCAGACACTTGTTAGTGTGCTGTCAGGCTTGGTGTAGTGATCATGCTCGGGCTGTGTGGGCAGGAGAGCCAGTGCTGGGCATCCCCCGTCTGAATGGGCAAGAACCAGGTCAGCTTGATGCTACATTTGTTTCACTTCAAGAGGCATCGCCACACACGCACATACACACACGGAGACACATTTACGGGGGGGGGGGGGGGGGGGGGGGGGGGGGGGGGGCAGTCAGGACCATGAGTTTCTTCAAAATTTCAGTCGTGTTTGAGAGCGTTTCAGTCATCTTACAGCATTTAAATAGTGAGTCAATGTGTTTCAGTAGTGTGTTTGAGAATCGGTAACGTGCAATAACATTTCAGTAGTGTGTGAAAGTGTTTGACAGCATGTTGTGTGAGTAGAGGAAAAATGCTTGTGTGAAAGAGCATTTCCAGTTGTTTTTATGTGCAAGGAAATTCTAAATGATGTCCCTGACGGTGCCTCATACTCTACTGTGCATATTCGTGCACTAAGTGCAATGGAAAAGCCTGACAATAGACGGAAATCCAGTTTTTAACGCGGCATGTTTCTTGTGAGAAAATATTATTCTCTTCTCTTGTCATTACTTTTGCCCTCACCAGGAAACGACTATAAAAAATGCAGACTTGCAATTGACCAGTGTTGATTTATCAAAATACACTGGTCAGTTGTGTTGCAATGAATTCTACATACCGTCCGCCCGTGTTCGAAGATCCGACATGGTTCTCTGGACGGGCGGCATCTCCTCACGCAGAGCCGACCGACGGCACCTGTCAAGCGGGCGCCGCTGCACAGTCGGGCCACCACTGGCAGCTTCTCCAAGAACGTCAGTATAGTTTTTAAAAGAAAAGGGGATAAAGTACGGCCTCAAATCCCCTCCCACGCAGCGCCGTGGTTGCTAGCGTGGGCGTGGAGATCGGGAGCCTGCTTTTCCTGCGTTCGTGGTTCCCCGCGGCATCCCGGTAGTCACTACGCCCGGCCGGACCTCAACAAACCGCCGCGGTATAACCTGAGTGTGCCTGACTTTGCCGTTAAGTGAGGCGGGCGTGAGGCGTAGTGTTGGCTTGTGAGTGAACGATTCTTTCAAAAAAACGAATCTTTTCAGTGAACGGGAGTGAACGAATCACTTCCTAAAGTGATTCGTTATTTTTTCAGTTCATATAACTTCAACCAAAAGGTGTCGGTAATGCCCATTGAAGCTGGTGCCACCTCGACTGCAGTTTCACATTAGATTGCTGGTTTGAGATGTACTTTTATAGACGTCTAAATTACGTCTATATATATATAGACCTAAAATAGACGTCTAAATTAGGTTATTTTATACACGTGTATATTAGGTTATTTTAGGTTATTTTATAGACGTCTAAATTACGTCTATATATATATATATATATATATATATATATATATATATATATATATATATATATATATATATATATATATATATATGGGCGGCTCGGTGGCGCACTGGGTAGCACGTCCACCTCACAGCTAGGAGGGTGCGGGTTCGATTCCACCTCCGGCCCTCCCTGTGTGGAGTTTGCATGTTCTCCCCGGGCCCGCGTGGGTTTTCTCCGGGCACTCCGGTTTCCTCCCACATTCCAAAAAAAAAAAACATGCTTGGTAGGCCGATTGAAGACTCCAAATTGTCCCTACGTGTGAGTGTGAGTGCGATTGGTTGTCTGTCTCTGTGTGCCCTGCGATTGGCTGGCAACCAGTTCAGGGTGTCCCCCGCCTACTGCCCGATGACGGCTGGGATAGGCTCCAGCACGCCCGCGACCCCCGTGGGGACTAAGCGGTTCAGAAAATGGATGGATGGATGGATATATATATATATATATATATATATATATATATATATATATATATATATATATATATATATATATATATATTATTTTATAGACGTCTATATTAGGATATTTTAGATTATTTTATAGACGTCTAAATTGCCAATTATTGTTATTATATATAATAGTTTTTTTTGGGGGGGTAGTTGTATTGTTTGAGTTGTATGTGAGCATTGCCGTTGTCGACATCACCGTGTTTACTTGATTGTTTTTTTTGTCTGTTGTATTGCTTAGTTGTGTGTGTTAATAAAGTTACAAAAAAAAAAAACGGATCAGTGTGCGTGGGGGGGTACGATTCGTTGAACGATTCGTTTGAGCGAATCTTTTGAGTGAACTTATTCTAAAGGTTCAGTTCACTTAAAAGAACTGGAATGCACATCACTAGTGAGGCGGAGGGAGGCGGCGGCGTCTCGCTCGTCGGACACTACCACTCTCAGCCGCAATGGGGGTGAAATGTGATAACAGGCTGCAAAGACTATGAAAAGGTTGCTTTTTCAGTCGGCAACAAAATTGAATCAATTTAATCCAGATTATTAGTCGCAAATACCAAGGATTGGTATGTTTAAACTGGTGGTTAGTCTGGAGCGACCCCCTCCGGCGGTTTCTTTTGTGCACAGGTTAAAATGAACTGGTAAAGGTTGGGGGTAAAAAAATAAACAACATGACGCTGGAGGTGACCGTGATATAAGTAAAGTATGTATCATGTAAAATGTTCCTTTTATAAAGGGGCTGTTGACATGTTAAATCAAATTTATGAGTGCACAGCAGTTACACATAAATCATCTTTTCACCTTGAAGTATTTGAAAAAAACAAATAATTAGCTCCAGCCTCACCCCAAAATGTTTTAAGTAAAATAGCAATCTTTAATATTTACCTACTTAAAACATAGAGAACTAATATCACAGTTTTCTTTCTGATTAATTTATTGGTCCCCAGGGGTAGTATGAAGTCACAAACAGGAAGACTTGTACAACTACTGTAAATGACTGAAAAAACGGTAATTTTAGTCATTTTCGCAGCGAATAAAGAAAATGTACCCCTGTGAGTATTGTTGTAGTGTCTGTCTGTGTTCAAACACACCTCAATTAAAAGGATATAAAATACAACTACCAATACATTTTACATTTTCTCATGGATTTATTGCATCAAGCTTTTTCGCTCAACCTCATCAAGCCATTCCTAAAATATTAGTGCAGCACGTTTCTTATTTTCATAACTATTTTTCTTATCTCTTTATCACATCAAGGAACTTTTTCTCATTTGACTTTAACACTTTACAAAAACATGTTTCTCTCCGTATCATGCCATTTTTCTCATTAACATAATGCCTATCAGAGCAAGTTCTACCATGTCGTCATCAAACCACAAAGATGTCTCTATTTTTCCTCCTGACCTCATTCAACTCTCACGTTTTACAAGACCCATCCATCCATTTTCAACATAGCTTATCCCTCTCGCACCACAGGTTTGTTTCTCTCATGTCCTCAAGTCTCTCATCATGGACATATAAACAGTACAGTACAGTGCAAGAAAATCAAGCAAGCTCAGCATAGAGTTCCATTGTGAAAAGTATTTATGCTGTATGTACAGTGCAGACTACAGTTTACATGCAAATCACGCAGAGCTGAGCCTTGGTGCAGCAGCAGCACCACTGCAGTCGCTTGTGAGAACTGCAACATTTATACACATTCAGTTGACTCAAGAGCACGCTCTACACGCGGGCCTTACTCATGCCTACTGTGTATAGTATAGTCATTGTATACTGCTTACTTACGTACATGAATTTGCATAATGATGGACTCAAGTGTGACTATTTATACTCACAATGCCTTGCTAAATAATGCATGGGCAGCATATTGAGTGAACATGTCGATGAAGAAGCATTATTTTTAAACACAGCAAGCTGTGAGTGTATGTTAAAATAGGACGAAGGGTCTCCACATCCAAAGACAAGGAGAAGATCTCCACAATATCTCCTCCTCCTCATTTCCAAAGATTGCCTGTGTTTTCCCCCCCACGCCGCCTAATTCAACATCAGCTCGCCACCACAGGGATTTGGATCTGTGGTTCCCCTGGTTGCTAGGCAACAGTGACAAGAAGCCTGCCTCCGCGTGTGTGTGTGTGTGTGTGTGTGTGTGTGTGTGTGTGTGTGTGTGTGTGTGTGTGTGTGTGTGTGTGTGTGTGTGTGCGTGTGCGTGCGTGCGTGCGTGCGTGTCTGTTTGTCTGTGTGTGTGTGTGTGTGTGTGTGTGTGTGTGTGTGTGTGTGTGTGTGTGTGTGCGTGTGTGTGTGTGTGTGCGCGTGTGTGTGTGTGAACGCAATGGCTTTTATGGTTTATAGCACACGTGATGATACAGATGACTAATTTAAACAGGCGCTGGCGTTTCTACTCCTATTACACAGTGGATATAAAAATCCACACACTATGCGAATTTAAAAAAAAGAAAGCGAGACTAGGATAAATTAGTTCAAAAACTTTTCCCACCATTAGTCTGTAGAACACAATTGAAATGTTAAATGGGTGTCAGCATACCTGCCACCATTGAAATTGGTTCTGATTAACAATAAATAAAGTTAAAGTTTTCTAGTAGGCTTTTTTGGACACTTTTGTAGTCACTTATAGCACAAGCCATGGTCTGGTCTAGAGAGAGTGGTATACGTAATTAATAATAATCCACAGCCATCAAAACAGTGTGTCTACACACACACATAGGTGTGTGTGTGTGTGGGGGGGGGGGTTGCTTAAGCCTTGTCAAACAGATGAAAATCCACTGCTTTCACATTTGCATTTTTTTGCAGGGTGGAAGTCACTCTTGGAATCCCTCCATGCATATCAGGATTCTTGGTGCAACATAAAAATAGCATTTTCAGAGACATCTATTTTCACCAATTAACACACGCAGTCGAGATACAACTTCTATTAATCTATCCATCCACATTATCTGTACTGCTTGTCCCCACGGGGGTCGGGAGCGTGCTGGAGCCTATCCCAGCAGTCATTGGGCAGTAGGCAAGTTGTGGTTACGAAAAAGTACATTGTGCCTCTTTTAATGCTTTTGTGGAAATTCAACATAGTATTGGTTAAAAACTATGCAAAAGGAAGCATCATTCTGGCTCAGGGCCCAAAACGCTGGTGGAAATGATCAGTCCTTGTGACACAAAGCTGTTTTGAGTTGCACTCTGCCCTCTTGTGGCTTACATATCAGCTCTTCAGACTGACCGACTGACCTTAAAAAGCCTTCTGGCAACAAAGTTGAGTCCTAATGCAAACACGTGACACAAATAAGAATACGTGGTAGAGAATTTCTCAAATACATAAATTACTTGTCTAAAATTAGGCAGTGGATCTATGTGCAACTTCCCAGCCAATCAACAAAGACCAATGATTTTAATGATGGAAAAAAAAAAAAAACTTTTTGGATTGTCAGCTAAAATCAACATTATAATCTTTTTACACACATAATATTTGACACAGCTTTTTTGGGGGGTTCACATTAGATCTTGGAGGAAGAGAATTAAGCTGAAAGTATACAGAATTCTCTGAGAGAAAAACTGAGGCACAATGTCTGCCTGACTGGTAGAAATGTGTTAGACTGTGGTTGGTGTGACAATGAAGAGGTTCTCCCGACAGTAGAGAGAAGGAGGGACAACAACCTCCTGCTGAACGTAAACAAGACCAAGGAAATCGTTGTTGACTTCCGGAAGGGTCACACAAAACACCTGCCGCTGATCATCGACGGTGCTGTGGTGGAGAGGGTGAGCTGCACCAAGTTCCTGGGGGTGCACATCAGTGAGGACCTCTCCTGCTCCACAAACACCGCGTCGCTGGCAAAGAAAGCTCAGCGCCGCCTGTACTTCCTGCGGAAGCTCAGGCGTGCATGTGCTCCTCAGGCAGTCCTGTCTACATTCTACCGTGGCACCATTGAGAGCGTCCTCACCAGTTGCATCGCTGTCTGGGGTGGTAGCTGCACTGAACAGAACTTGAAGGCCCTGCAGCGCATAGTGAATACGGCTGGTAAGGTTATTGGTGCTTCGCTCCCCTCCCTGAAGGACATTTACACCTCCCATCTCGCGCGCAAGGCAACCACGATTGCGAGTGATGTGAGTCACCCGGCTCACTCTTTGTTTGACCTTCTGCCCTCTGGGAAGAGGTACAGGAGACTGCGCTCCCGCACCACCAGACTCGCCAACAGCTTCTTTCTCCAGGCTGTTAGGAGCCTGAACTCGCTACCCCCTTCTGCGTAGCGTGTCGCACTGTTGCGCTATATTCTGGAATGTCTGCTGTACGCTCACTTGCTCCTTTTTGCTCCTCTTATTTATTTGTTGTTATTTATTCATTATTTATTCAGCACGCTGTTGTTTACTTGTTTACTTGATTGTCTATTGTGGGCCATGTCTTGTCACCGTGGGATAGCGGGGAACGAAATTTCGGTTTCTTTGCGTGTCTTTGGCATGTGGAGAAATTGACAATAAAGCTGACTTTGACTTTTGACTTTTGAAGATAATGGACAAAAGCACTTCATCGTGATGTCAAAGCTACTTAAAATAAAAATTACATGGAAAGACCTTGGCTAATTCATTCCAAACATAAGAAAAGTGTGCACATTTTCTGTGTGTTACTGTACCGTAAGCAGCTTCATTCAGAATAATGTGCTAAATTTCACCTCACTTTAAAGATGACTGAATGTACAGTGGTATGCAAAAGTTTGGACACCCCTGATCATTTTTAAGACATCCCTTTATAAATCATTGGTTTTTCGGATCAGCAATTTCAGTTAAATATATCATATAGCAGACAAAAACTGTGATATTTGAGAAGTGAAATGAAGTTTATATGACTTCCATTTCCTCACTATGTTCCTCACAGTGCAAACTGACAGCTGAAATCTCTGAGCTAGCTTTTTGTATCCTTCCCCTGAACTATGATGTTGAACAATCTTTGTTTTCAGGTCATTTGTCAGTTTTTTTGAGGCTCCCATGTTGCCACTATTTAGAGAAGATGCAAAATAGGGGAACAACTTGCAACTGGCCACCTTAAATACCTGTAAGTTGAGAGATTTTGTAGAGAAGAATGGTCAAAATACCTTAAACCAGAATCCAGACTCTCATTGGAAGCTATAGGAAGCGTTTAAAGGCTGTTATTTGTGCAGAAGGAGGATTTTTCTGTTTGGGTGCCCAAATTTATGCATACGACTGTAGGACAGGAGTGTTGTGTTTTTGTTTTATTCTTGCAATAAAACATATAGACTTCAGAATACAACATTTTCTGACCGACTGGAAAAAGGCAGCCCTACAAAGATAACCTTGGGCACCGAGCCTATTGCAGCTTAACCAACACAAAGGCTTTATTATCCGATCTCATGTAGCTGCCTGCTGTGCTATATATTTCCATTACGATCGCAATAAATGCAACATCCTGTTCTATGCTCGTCATCATATATTTTCAGCCGCTTGTGGTGACATCACACAGTCACCACAAATCACAAAAGAGCCACTAGAAGGCCTCACAGTGTTTTTTTTTTTTTTTTTGGTTCTCCTAATGATTTGTCCCTGGAGGGAGGTGAGGTCAGAGTCAAGGATGTGAAGTGGTTTGATTAAAGCGCACCATGACATCCCATTAAAAGTCGTGTGCCAAAGCTTGGGTAAAAACTTTGTAAAGCCAGATGCATAATGCACACACCGCGATCACCTTACCTCACCGGCCCAGTTGCCGTGGCAACAACACATGCATAATTGAATGGCAGCTGAGTGCGACGAGAAGACGGCTTAGGCCGGCGGCCCTTTTTTAGATCGGATTAATAGGCGCTGGTAAATCCATGGCAAACTCAACTGGAAGCGAGAAGGAAGGAGCCGCCTTGCCAAATTGTGCACCGTGATGTAAAGTGGAGCATAGGGTTGCTCAAAAATGGACGGGACAGCGGCGGAGGGTCAGGGCAAGCCCCAGAAGCGGGTGAGGTTCCGGGTGGCTTCGGGGAGCAGCGGTCGGGTGCTGAAAGAGATATACAAAGACGAGGGGCCCTGCGACTCGCTCGACTCGGACTGCACCAGCAGCTCGGTGGCCAGTGGGGATGGACCGCCTTACGGAGGAGGGTACCTGGGGTCTGAGCTGGATGACAGCGAGAGCGAACCTGACGAGCTGCTGGTGTACGCCGCTGGGGCCGCCAAGGACCAGAGGTTCACCCCCAAAAGGGTCAACATCCTCAGCAAGAACGGCACTGTGAGGGGGGTCAAGTACAAAGTGAGCGCGGGTCAGACGCTCTTTGAAAACCTTCCCCATTGCAACAGTGTAAGTGCTAGTTATTATCACCGTGCAGGGGGAAAATTATGTCGGAGCAGGAGTACCGGGTCAACAAAAATTAATTTGATCATTTTTCTGGAAAAAAAATAAAATAAATGCAAGTTCAAGTTTAGTACAAGGTATTGCCACTACTCTGTTGCAGATTTGAAGACTTTTCATAGACCTTTTTTTGATATAAAACTTAAAAAATAAGCACGTAATATTAAAATTAAAGCAACACACCCAAGAAAAAAAAAATGCTGCGTGAAATGGTTTTCAATTTGTGGCTTCTTAACTTGTAAATCATTGCCATTGATTGGGAAGTGGCATCCCATTTTATCGACCTTATCCCTTCTAGAAGTTAGCGAATAAACGATGTGAGAGGTTATCAATGCCAAGAAATTGTGCCACATTAGATCTGTTTTTCTAATTACCAGTATAGACTTTGGAATTAAAATCTTTTGTCATTTGGCAATCCTGAATATTATTTGCTGTTGCTGTTTTCTAACTTTATAATTCAATATATTCTTAAGAAAATATAAGGTTCACTCCACTGTGTGTGCGTGTGTGTGTGTGTGTGTGTGTGTGTGTGTGTGTGCATGCGTGTGTTCTTATTTTAAGCTAAACTTACTCAAAACTGGTGAAGCCATGTCAATGACATTCCTAGTCAAGAAAGCCTACTAGAACATCTGAACTTTATTTGGCATTGGCCAAAGCATTGGCGCCAAGTTTGTGGTTACTCACATTGAACATCAATTTGAATGTAATTGGCTAATTCCGAACATAGCAACACACCCAGTTATGAGGGTGTGTGCATTTGTATCAGAGGGTAATTTTTACTCCCCCTCTTTAAAAATATTGTGTTCAATTGAGGTCAAATTGATGGAGGGAAAATGTATGAAATGATTTATCTCAGTCTTTTTTTAATATCTCAGAAACCTGAAATTTGAACAGGGGTGGTCTCTATATCCCCTGTAGACGTGTTAACCACTAGGCCAACCGTGCGATTGGATCCATGAAATGTATTACAGCTCTTTACTAAAACAAAGATAATCTCAGTGTAAGGTGCTCTTTGTGCGCTGCCCCGCTACAACAGAAAACAAAGTGCTGAGAATTCATTAACCTGATTAGTTTTTTTGGACACACTTACCGGAATGCATTAATCTTTAATTCCGCACTGACCTTATCCTCCTGTTGTGGCCTTTGATGCTTTTCAGACAAGCAGCTACACTACACAACAAACTTTCTAACAATGATGAAATATGAAGTGTGATCAGAGTAACTCTAGTGGTATGCAAAAAAAAAATCACTGAATAAAATGATCAAACTATGTATCATGTTCCAATGGCTTACATTTTCTTTTTTCTGTTGTTCAGCTGTATTTAACTTTTAAGTGCAAAGGACTGTATTTGCATTTAATCTTTGAGAACTGTTTATTAAAAAAAAAAAAAAATCATTTAATTTAGAGCTGACATGTTTATATATAGGTGCCACTCAGCTCACTCAATTGTCCCTTTAATCTTGTTCTCAGGTGGAGTCATTGCTGGAATTTGGTCGGATTGTGATCTACACCACCAGCTTTCGTGTGGTGAGAACCACTTTTGAGCGCTGCGAGCTGGTGCGCAAGATCTTCCAGAACCACAGGCTCAAGTTTGTGGAGAGGAACATTGCTCTGGACAGCGACTATGGCAAGAAGCTTGAAGAGCGCTGCAAGCGGGTGGGAGAGCTTCCGTCACTACCCGTCGTCTTTGTGGACGGACACTACCTCGGGGTCAGTTTTTTACCTTCATGGTTGAAGTACCATTATTAGTGTCTTGAAAAATACTTCAGTCAATCCTAGCGATGAGTGCTGTGGTTTATAGTTTTGTATCTAATATATATGTATATTAGATATATGTTCTCTATTAAAAAGAATTATACATGTTGTTATGATTGTATTGTTAAATGTTTTGCTGACCTCCCACCACTACTCATTTCTGATCCAATTATTCATACAAATAATGTTTCAGGGTGCTGAGAAGATACTAAGCATGAATGAATCAGGAGAACTGCAAGATCTTCTGACAAAAATTGAGGTTAGTTATCAAATCTGATTGTAGGATACAAGACCCCCCCACACACACACACATCATCATTAAACTCGAACAGTGTAAAAGATTTGCAGTCAATAAGTGACCATCATAATGGATGGCCCGTTATTGATTTGGGTTCCAACACATTAACTCCTCTACTGCAATGCAGAACATGTACAGTACATTGTGGTAGTACTTAAGGGTGCCTTGTTGCGGTGTGGAAAAGCCTTTTCACAATCCAGTAGATAATTATTTTATTCATTATGATATATGATTATATTCCAGTTAGCAGAGGCTTCACTTAGATATATTTTCACGGCTCAACACATCGTTATGTGTGGGCGTAAGAAACATTTAAGACGAAGTAGCATCCATTTTCCATGTCATAGTAGTAGTATTTGATTAGCTTTGTTTACATGAAAAAAAGCATTCTTCAATCTGATCAGAGTTTGGATTAAAACTATGATCCGATACACTGTTTTCATGGACACTGAAAATAATAGATTGATTAGGACTTCACACAGACCATTCTGACATGCGCAGTGACAAAATATACCTGAAATAGTCGAAGAAGCCGTAGCATTTTCCAAGTCAACAAAACGTCTCTCCATCCACTTCTATTTTAAACACTAGCATTATTTTTGCGTAATTTTAATTGTACTGTTACGTCGAGTAAACACTTCCTAACAAAGCTACATTATTTTGCTTGATTTTCTTATTTTTGGTGTTACGTCAAGTAAACACTTTAACGAAGCTTCTTTTGATCGCTCTGCTTCTACCAGCTTTCAGGAATAATAGAAACACGTATACTAACGTCACAGACATGCACGGACGGCTACATTTCGTAGTGTTTTCATATGCGCTGATCGGACTACCGATTGACATTAACTACCCCTCTAATTTGAAAATTCCAAATGTGGTGTGAACGTAACGTACTTTTACGGGTTCATGTGAACGCAGCCGCTGACAGTTGAGGGCGGCAAGGTTCCAGCACATTTAATGTCCACGCCCACAGCATTCAAGAGCGGAGAGAAGAGCTTGAAATTTTGTTTGAGATATTGTTTGTCCCTAATAAACTGCACTTATACTTACATCTCTCCTCCCAGAGGGTGCAGCACCCCGAGACGTGCCAGAATTGCGGGGGCTTTGCTTTTGTTCCGTGCCCAACGTGCCATGGCAGCAAGATGTCTGTGTTCCGTAACTGCTTCACGGACTCCTTCAAAGCCCTCAAGTGCACTTCCTGTAACGAGAATGGACTGCGGCCTTGCGGGAGCTGCAGCCAGTGAGAGAATCATCATGTGAAGTGCCTGAACACATCTCTTCTTTTCTGAGAACCCCCATCTCAAAAATGACTCTCCTACTCTATTGCCATTGTGAACATATTTTTGTAATGTAACATGTACTGTATGTTTTGTGCATTTGGTCAATATGCGATTTACATTAAAGAAACAAGAAAGCGCCATTATTAATTTATTGTAGAATTCACAGCATATTAACAAAGCGAGTAAATCGAATCACAGCATAGCAGCCCCCACACACCATACCAAAATTCTGAGTAGAGATGACATCGACGCAATCTGGTTGGATGCAGAGTAACATGTTTTGAGGCTTGCTTTTAAGGATTTACATAAAAAGCAAAATTGTTTCTCAGCGTCTAACCAATGTTTTGTTTTGGGTTTTTTTACACGCGAAAATATGTGTCAATGGCTTTTGAAATTTCAGTATTTTGAATACAATAGAATGTGTGGATTGTCTCTCAGCAAACAAAATACAATTTTGTCACACATTATTTACCTCATCACAAAAAAGAGTTTTATGAGTTTTTACTGTACTATGAAGGCCATTCTCACAGCATGCACAGATTCAATCAAGTACTAATCGAACACCATCAGCGCAAGGGAAATATTTTTCTCTCTCTGGACATAAAGAAAAGCAGACACATTAGTGGATGTTTGTCTCACAGCATTCACGCAACAATTACTTTTGGGAATGGCTGTTTCTCAGCATGCACAACATAAGAAAAATAACCCCCAGTATTTTTTCCTCTTGGAACTCTATAAAAAAAATCAAAGCAAAATTGTGAACCACAATATAGTGTGAATGAATGCTCGTCTTTCAGCATTCGGACAATTACACTTTTGGAATAGATGTTTCTTGGAATTCACAGCATAGGAAAAATATTTTACTATTTTCTCTCTAAACCTAAAGAGGATGAAATGAAAAAAAAAACTTTTTAAATCACATATGGATGACTGTCTTTCAGCGTTAACGGCATATAATTTTTCCTTTCCAAACTTAAAAAAATAAACAAAAAAAATAAAGGCTTTAACTATTTGGGGGGACTGGATGTCTCAGCATTCACACCATTTCGAAAAATGTTTTTTTTTCCCTCTTAAATGAAAAAACGAATACTATTTTGAACCACACTAGCACATGAGGGTGCTTGTCTCTAAGCATTCTTACACTATATTTTTCATTAACCCCAAATGACACTGAAGACAATATCTGTCCCTCAACATGCACAGAAAAAAAAAAAAAATCTGCACACGAGTGTTGTTAGCCCATTGTGCACTTCCAGCCACTGAGGAAAAAAACATGTACACTAAAAACAAAGATGCTCAATATAATCTCGCTCTCAGCATACTAACATAAGGTTTCGCAAGATTTCCATAAGTGGGTCATACTCCAGTCGTTTATCTTAGGCACGGGAGCATACAGGAGGGAAAAATTCGTCTTTGTTTGCTCTTCTTGGGGGAGAAAACAGAGATGATGTCATTGATGGATGTCCATCTCTCTATGCTGTCATAGCCCTGTACAATGCTGCTTGAACATGAGCACACAAGGCAGCACCGTAAAGAGGCTAAAAGCGTAGAGCATGCGAGGATGAGGAGAAAGAGGTCCGCCATTGACGTTGTTGTTGTCCTCTGAAGAGACTAGCCTCGATGAAAAAAAAATGTTCCCTGCATGGTGAAGACAGAGGAGGAGGGTTTGGCGCGCAAGGTGATGGATGATCGAAGGTGGGATGGGTGGATGGCAGAGCACCGAGACTGCGCCCCCATCAAATGGAGAGAAACGCATTCAATGATTGTCAGTGATGTCAAAATGGAGCCGTCATGGCGCATTTACGCACGCGTTCTGCTCTAAAATATGGTCAAAAAAAAAATCCAGTTGGTCCCACGATGAAAAGCTTGTACATAGCTACAATTGACAGAGACGCACGCACACGATAATGGTGGCGAAGTCCAGCGACTGTGGTAACCGTCATGTTTAGGGACGGTGGCTCCAATGCGCAGACGGCTTGGAAGTGTGTTTTTTTTTAAATGACGTCAACGCCCCCTTCCCCCTCAAGCTCCGCAAGTCCTGCTCTTCGAAGTACATGGGTGCCATCTGGAGGTTTACAATGGCAAGCCACGTCTAGCCGGTTACGTACAATTTAAGTAAAACAATAACGAAGACTAGACTGTAACCTGTATTTAAAAAGTCCCCACCCCGAGTATGTTGCACAATGGCGTTAATATTTCTATGGTCACTTGAGAAAATTGTGTGAATACTATCTGCTACGCCTGTAATATCATACTGGAAGTGCAGCGTAAATAACTTGCTCTAAGTGAGCAAGATATATGGACATTGCCGCAAAAAAATTAATATACTTAGATAGGGTTCAGGTCACCGGCGAACTTAAATGACAAAGAGCGTAGAAAATGCAGTGACCTGCAGACAGAGGGACAAAATATTTGAAACAACTCGCAGCATATGATACAGTTGCTTTTACACCACTGCTAACTATGGTAACACTGCAATAATAAACATTCTGTTAAAACAATTCTCTCTCAAGCACCAGTTATACATTAGTTATGTTACAGTGAGTGATATTTGATTAGGAAGTGAAAATAAAGGGTATCCACACCACCAACAGAAATCAAAATAGTTTAATAAATTATTTTTTGCAAATTTGTTCCAACTCCTGCATCAGTGCGGCAAATGTTTCCCACCTCCTCACACACACTCTCACAAGTCAAATGTTACATTATGCATCCTCCACACTCAGTGGAAATGGGGCAAATCGATTTTCATACACATTTTACAAAAAGAGGAAATTCTGTGTTTTGCGAGCAGTTTAAAAAAAAAAAAAAAAAAAAGAAAGAACATGTTATTACCCTGTTGGATTGGAAATACCAGAACTGGTATATATACTGTAGGTCTGTCTTTATATTACAGATTATAAAGTCATGCGTTTTGATTAGTTTTGCAGGTCACTCTATTCAGAGGTTACTATTTATGCCTGGACACTTTTTATATGCACTATTTGCAATAAATTGTTGTGACGTCATTAAGGAGGAAATATCAATGAAAACAGTCATACCTGTGCTGTGCTGAAATGAGAGGAGAGCTTCTTTCATAAAATATGATTGTGTTGAACTGTTAACTGTTCAAGTGTCTTTGCACAGAAGCCTGTGAGGAGGCAGAGCTTTTCTATAAGGAATGGGAGGTGGACGGCAGAGGCAGGAGTGCTCGTCCTCTTTCCTCTTCTTCACCTTGCAGGTCCTTAAGCATCATGTTAGTTTTCTTATAAGATCTCCAGGTCTACATGACGGACCTCTGGGTTACGTTGCTGTGGAGGAAGCAGAATTTATAACTCAGTGAACTCAGTGATTGTTGGCCCAATTCGGCCCGCAGAAACATTCAATCTGGCTCGTGATTAGCTTCCAGAATTATGAGGATTAAAGAGAAAATATCATGAGGTCCACACTAAAGCATCCGAAAACAGGAACAACGGAGACTATAAAGGTAAAAATGCATTGAGTTTTAAAATAAAATGAAAACAAAATATAAAAATATCAAATAATAATAACTGTAACTGTCTGGCAAAATTCTGGCACTCTGACAAATATAGTTGGTGACCCCTGGTATAACTCACCATTTTCAAAAAACTTTACTGTTCAAAAAGCCAGTGTGTATGATGTTTTCATTTTTCAATGTTAATTCGTTTTAAAAAACAATACATTTTAGTAATAAAAAAAAAACATGTCAACATATATTTTTTAATTTTACTTAAACAAAGGAAGGTCTAGTTATCGCTCAGTAAATAAATTACATGGATCGCACTTCACTAGGACGCTGACATGTCTCACGCCATCTTTCTGCTACCGATACCCGAAGGAGACAATCACCCAAAGACCAATTTACTGGATAATTAACTAAAGCATGTGTATAATAAATCAATGCACGTAATTCGTCTCTTGAGGGAATACTGCAAGTAATTTTTTAGGGCATTTTGCTTGCACCTTTGCTGAAGAAATTGGTGGGAGCCTTGTGACGTGCGGTTTCTTTCTATTGCACTGGAGTGCGCATGCTTCAAAATGCACGTGCTTCAAATTTGCATTCTCTTAGTTCACCGTGGATGGCACTAAAGTCTACACACTCTTATTTGTCACATGGCCAAGCTTAATTTACTCATACATCAAAGCGGTTCCAGCGGTTTAAGTCATTCCAGCACCACCAAAAAAACTCAGCTATGATCTTACTTTCTAATGAAACCGCACGCGCTGTTCAAAAGGCATGAAGGTTCACTTACCTTGAGTTCTTTCTCTAAGCGGTCCACCTCAGCGCCCAAGGTGTCGATAATATTCTCACCGTGTTTCAGCATGAAGTTCTCAAGATCCTCCGGCGTCTTTACCTGTTGAATGTCCTGCAATGACACCACACATTGATGATCGTTGAATCGCAGCTTATCAATCCTGTGAGTCCACCCATCGAGAAACATAATATGTGACAAGTCTTTGACTTACATTGAGGATTTGGTCGATGTCTTGCTTTTCCAGATAAGAGCGTGTCACCACTCGGCCATCAAAGTCAACTTCCGCCTTAAAGCGCACTTTGCTCAGTCCCATATCGGTGGCCTTTACGTCATGGATAGCCCTGTAAACAAACAAAAAAACAAACAAACAAACAGACAGTAAAGTGTCAGGACTGGAAAATGTCAAAAACCTTCTAAATTGGCAAGAGATGGCGTGAGCAGCACAATAAACTATGATATCATCTGCATAAAAATGAAACTCATTCACACATTAGGAAACAGCAGTGGGACTAGGACGGAGCTGGGGAACTCCTTTACAAACAATGGGCCGTGTACAGACTGAACGGATTAAGGCAGGTAATTTTAGTTAAACGAAATTGTAATGTGCTCGGACAAACTAGTATAGGGGAACTTCCATTTTATGGCAAGATGATGAAAAGCCTTTGACACAACATTTGCTAGTTTGTGGACGTACGACTCAGAGTGGGTAGCTGTAAACTCATAGGACTGCCGCTATTATATCTTAAAAACAGCTCCTTTTTCTTTTGTTGGTTCTTCTTTTCTTTTATCATAAGTGTTATTAAGTGTTCCCCCAGTGTTTGGAGACCGCTGCGCTAGATTTTGATATGAAATTAAACTTTCAGACTGACCTCACAGCGGGGTCATTCTCCAAGAACTCTGTGAGTTTCTGGACTTGCTCGGGTTGTATGGAGCGTCCAAGAAGTGCCTCTGTGTTGGTGTAGATGAGGAAGGCAGAGACTGCGCCAAGCAGCGTTCCCACTCCCAGTGAGCCCAAACTGTCATAGTAAGGATTACCTAGGGAAAACCCAAGACACGCCACAGGAATGAGTTGCAGCGGGAATTAGAGGTCAAAGTTCAGACACAAGAGGATAAAGTACTATGTATCAGCTGCTGAGTGTCACGAGGCTGAAATATCAGAATAAATCAAATGTAATTGTTATATTATTATTAAACATATTGACATGCATTCTAGGGTTCAAATAAGTATAGTTTAAATGAACTGTGTTATTACGAGAATGAGTTTGCATTTACCAGTGAGTGACGTGAGTCCCATGCAGCCGGCAGCCATGGTGACACCAAGCACTGCAGCGGTGTCCTCAAGTAGCACCACATTGGTGCTCGGATCTCGACTCTGCATTACTGTGCACAAAATATGCCTTTAGTTTTATTTAATTTTTTTGTCTATTTTCCCCTCACTGTAATTTTTTACTGTCACCGATACAATTCAAATTCAAATTAGGATTATTACTATCATAGTCACATTAGGTCATATGTCAGTAAAAATGTCTACAAAACATTGATAATCTTTACTCTTCTAAACACTGTTCGAACAAAGCCCCCCACTCCCGATTTGATGATCTGAAGTTGAATCACTTTGCAAGAATAGAGTACTTGAATTGCAACGTACCATATTCATAAAAGGAGAGTCTGTGTTTTTGGGCGCTTCGCTTTATCTCATTGATGGCTACCAGCAGTGTGGCTGTTGAGGGAACCCAAATAAGATAAAATAAAACAAAACATGGAGTAGAAGATGGCAGTACGGTGAACCACTGTATATTCGTTTGACATTCACGAATTTGCCTGTTAGCAGATGTTTTGGTGTTGTATTTTGGATGTTTTAATTGCACAAGATTTTGAGTTGCATTTCTATATATGAAAGTGCTATATAAATAAAATGTGACTGATCAACATCCTCTTATTTACCAAAACCCTTGCTCATTCACAAGCTTAGCCTGAGGGTAAGGCAATAAATATTATTGCTAATATAGGCCATGTAGTCTGCTTTGCATTTACAATTTGCCTGTGTTGACTAATATTTATAATATTAATATTTATTTATATCGCTGCTGTGACAAGTGAATTTCCCCGCTGTGGGATGAATAAAATTCTATCATCATCATCATCATTTATGATTATGTTTAAAAGGCTTTCATCAGCTAAGTATACCGTTTGTGTTAAAGTGTGAGCACATTTTTGTTTGCGCAAGTGTGATGTCATGTCAGTTTGTGCTAGTGCTATTTCGGCTAGTATGATTTATTTGTGAGTTTTGACTATTTGTGGGAGGGTCGGTTCCCATCCTATGCGAACAGCAGGGGTTTACAGTCATCTGGACATCTGTGACATACCTCCTTCAGACACCAGAGAACCCGCCAAAATACAGTATGCCTGCCACAAAGGAAGCACAAAGCATTAGTTCCCCTTTTTTGGGTAACTTGTATGAGAGGTAGGAAGTATGATTGGACACTAACCCATAATAAAGACTCTATAGGCTCCGGGTGCAGCAGTCCCATGATGCCATGGTACCAGGAAAGGCCAGCCCCCATCATGAAAATGCCCACACCACTTATGAGGGAGGCGATGTAGCGCATGTTGGAGAAGCCGTACCTGACAGAGCAATCTTTTTACTTTGATGCCCTGTGACAACCTCTACTTCCTCTCATCATGACAGGTTTGTAAAAAAATCTTACGGGTGCCCGGCGTCAGGGTTCCGCACCGACTGGCTGATGCCCAGAGCCAGCAGGGCCTGATTGCAGGTATCGGCTAGAGAGTGGATGGCTTCGGAGAACATGCTCGCTGAGCCTGTGTAGACCCACGCCAACAGCTTGAAAAAGAAGTTCAGCCCATTTCTGCAAAGAAAGCAAAGCAGTGGGTGAAAAATCAAACAAACAGAAGGAGGTAATCTCAATTAATTTAAAGTTTTATTCACAAAATCATATTTACAATCTAGAGTTTTCCTTTTTCTTAGACAAAACGCAAATTCCATTACTCAGATCAACTGTTTTATTGTTTTTAATGCTGAATCTCTGGCTTTCACCACAAAAGAAAAGAAATCCTCCAAACTACCCATGCATCTATTTACTGAACCGCTTCTCCTCACAAGCGTTGCGGGCGTCATGGAGCCTGAGCCTATCCCAGCTAACTACTGGCAGTAGGGGACACCCTGAACTGGGCACACGTAGACGAACAACCATTCGCAATGACACTAGGGGAAATTTGGAGTGCTCAATTGGCCTACCATGCATGTTTTTGGGATGTGGGAGGAACCCCACACAGGGACGGGGAGAATATGCAAATTCCACACAGGAAGGCCAGACCTGCAGTCGAATCTGCAGCCTCTGCACCGTGAGGTGGACATGTTAACCAGTACTCCACTGTGCCGCCCTTTCCCCAGTCCAATAAACCCAAAATATTAATAAATGAATATTATGAATCAAATCCCCTAGACCTTTGTTAACCTATCATTTGCATTGACTATTGGGGGAGAATTTTGATTAGAATGTAGTACAGAGCAACCTCAAAAGTGTTAAAAAAAATAAATCCCAATTTAGAGGTTAACATTTTTGTGTGAAATTGCATGAGACTTCAATTAAGCAAAGGACTAATAATAATCTCCAACAGTGAGCTTGTCCAGTGAGCCTTTTTTTTTCAGCCACTCTATTGACGGAAACTTCTTGTGTCCATGTGAATGCACGTGTTCTCTAACGCAATCATCTTAATTGAGCGCACAACATAACCTCATATGAAACGCAATACTCATGCTCTCTCTATATATTTTTTTCTCTTACACGCCCTCGTATGAGCTATGAATGTTCTTAAAACAAAAACTACATTTTAATACATGCTCAGTAACAGCACACAAGATACCTGAAATTCCTAGGAGGGGAAAAAAAACAATTGTACTTCACTTACATGCAAATGGCAACCATGACCACTTTGCCAGGACCTTGTAGAAATGTTGTCCTCTTGCCTGATCGAGGCTTCAGGAAAAACAGAACAGAAATAAATTTACTTCATGATGTTATAAGTTCACATTAATTTTGACAAAAAAGAAAATGATTCTAACTGTGTCCAATAAAATGTCCAGTGAAAATAAACATAGGTACCCTTGTGTTTCCCCAGAAGTCTTTGTATTCCTTCAACAGCTGCTGACTACGAAAGATATCTGGAGGTAAGAAAAGGAGAGAGGCAATGACTCAATGATTTAAGGAAGATCCTATTCATTTGACATGAATTTTATGGTCTGGAGCACCACTCCGATGTATTAATTAAAAGATGCGTGGCTTCTTTAATGTCGAAGATGCGTGGCTTCTTTAATGTCGTAAATTTGTATTTTCTTGAAGTCTAAATACAGATCGTTACATGGGATGCGTTACTGATCCCATGAGTAGAATTAATATAGCAGTAATATACATATATATACGCATACAATAAACTTCTAAACTGGTGAAATCTGAGAGTATAGTGTGAATTATGCGTACATTTCTAGCACTTAAAACTGAAAATGCACATGCGAGTAAAATCTTACTTTCTTGGTACTCTCTCTCCACTTCTTTCCGTAGATTTCTCTCCCTGGCCAGAGCTTCTTGGCTTCCCCACACATCCAATGCTCTAAACAGGGCGTGAGAAAAATAAATGATTCAAAGCCAGAACTTTTTTTTTTGTTAATGAATAATACCTTCACGTAACGTAAGGGAATCAACACTGACTTTGCCTCCACGTCTGAGCGCAGGAACACAGTGAAGGCCTCTGTGTCATCGTGGGGGCTGCGCCTTCGGATCTTGCGAAGGTGCTCCAGGTCACTGCGGGTCCACGAGACATGACGAAAACGCGGAAACACTCGTGTGAGATGATGGTGCTTCTCGTTATCAGCTAATGGCGGCGGCACGGTCACTCGTTAACTAAAAAGTAATGTGAGCTGCAGAGCATGAAACACTACCTTGGTTTAAGACAGAACTCATTCATGGCTCGGACAGCCGTGATGAAGTTGTTCTGAGTATACTTTGCGCCATATTCCCGCTTCTTCAGGACGGCCCGAACTGAATGCAAAAAGAGAAGCATCATGCAGGCAGGACAGGTTTAAATTTTCAAAAGTTTGTTAACGTTAGCCGGAGGTGGTTGTCTATTGATGCTGAGCGCTGATCCAAGTTCATATTTCGCAGCCTTGGAGACAGAGCATGGACTGCTTCTCCACTTAATGAATGTTTCCAAGCGCTACATATTAGAGCAGGGCTTCATAACAAGTGTTGCAAGAAATCAATCAATTACAAGTACAACAAACAATAAGCAAATAAGCAAAGGGCTTTTGGATTAATTACTTTTCTGTACTGTTCTTTATCTTTTTTTTTTTTTTTTTTACATTGAGCGGTGTATATGTCATTATTATGGTGATAACAATTGGTATTAATGCTATTAAACTGTTCTCAACAGTACATGGGTAGAATTGGAATGTTGAATGGCTTTGAATAGAGAAATTAGAGTGATGAGATTCCACTTTACCTTTCACTTGAATGGTCTCTGCTTTAGTGAGCCCCTTAACCGCAGTACCTATTAGAGCAACAAATACATAAAGTAAACGGTGCCCATACGTTCTTATCCCAACTTAAAAACATATTACAAAAGACATTGAAAATAAAAGGATTCCAAAACCAATTGATGTTAATCAGATTAGTTCCATACATCAGTTGTTTTAATCACATTGCATTTGTACTTTTCTGGTAGAATGTGTGTCGTGGTTTATTAAAACAATATTGAATACAGAGACTTAGCAATACTACAGGTATAGGAGTAGAAGACAATACAAATTCTTATTGAACCACAGAACCAGCAATTATTTTAATGTGAAAATAATGAAAATTATGTGAATGTTGCTGCTGTGACAATTGAATGCCCCTCATGATATTTATCAAGTTTCTATCAATATATTTATATATCCTAAGATGGCATGGTATATCAGTATATCAGCTACATTGAACATTTTAAACTGTTTGTTTTCAAAATGTGGGTATCTTTGAATTATATTCAACATTTTAATTGAACCACAATTCAAGTACAGATTTATATTTTTCTATATTTAAAGTATCCTGTTTAAGAAACAAGCTTCTGCCTTCATTGAAATGAACGCTTTGGTCTACTATGCTACTCTAATTTACTCTAGTTTATCCTGATGGTAGAACTTGGTGTAAAACGTTCGAAAAGTTAACCGTTGATCTTCCAAAGATGAAAAGAGTGTCACCTGGAGTGTTTATGTTTGGTTTGGCAGCCACTTTTTCAGTGGCATCCGACGGAGATTTCGGAGGTCCATCTTTGCTGTTTCCAAAGGTGGAGTAGAAGTGGACCTTGGCTGCTCCCAGCGAGGCAACGCGACAGTCGAGTGATCTGAACCACGAGGGAAATGCGGCGCCGGTTTGCCAACCTGCCAGAACGATAAAACATAAAAAGCAAATCGATAAAAGTTCTAAGTAATCACGACAGGTTCTCCAACATGTGGGTCTGAGGGAAACCTCACCAAGGCACGGCTGGTGGAACCTCGATCTGTGCCTCCAGGAGACCCTGCAGAAGAACTGCCACGGTCTATGGGCCAGGCTGGGGAGCATCCTGGCAGACAACGCGGATCAACTGGCGAATGTCAGACCAAATCAAATATGCTTGTTAGCAGAAGATCCCGCTTGCAGACTTAAACTCATTCAAACAGATTAACTCCCGAGTCCTCTTGCCACTACAGACGTGACACCGTCGAGAAACAGATCTAAATCGACCGCATACAAATGACATTCATATTGATTTTGACACTTCACTCGATTACTGAAGTGACGTTTTTGATAAGGTCACTGTCTTTACCGGTCGTGCTACCGCTGCTTAAGTCGGCGGCTAACAAGCTAGCATCTTTCACTAGCGGCGAGATGAGAGACGTTTAGTAATTTAATCGACGCATAACATCTACGTGACCAAACTGGAGCGTACAATCGGATGAGATGTTTGACAAAAGTCGTACCGCTCTACGGTGAGATTTGTTCGGCATAGTCTATGTCCATTTTCGCGAGCCTATGGACACTGAGCGGTACAAACAATGTACACGTGACCCGTGACGCTCGTGAACGTCACGTTAATCCTCTCGTGAGAGCACGGCACTCGATTCGAGTAACGTGACATTACTTATCGCGATATTTGCAAAACAACGGCGTCACCTGACGTTTATTAATGGATTTGCTTTTTCTCATAGGAGTGATAGATCTACAATTAACATGTTATGAGACTTGGAAAAAAAAATAGATTATGGTTCAACTGGAGGCTGGAGATTCCCCACCACTGGTTTAGGTATGACCAGTACTTCTGGTTTCTTTACCCTATGTAAACAAACACAATGGACCAGGGAGTGGACTTGAATACAGTTGCTACAACAATAAAAACAAACATACAATAAAAGCAAGAGAGTCCCCAAACCACGAAAAGAGAATACATGTGTATTTATTCTTTATAACAACACAGTAGACGTCACTTATAACTGATACTAGTTAGGCTCCTTAGCGGGGGGCAAAAGTGTACTGACAAATATACACTTGAGATCAAACATAACACAATAATAATAATAAATCTTTAGACTTTCCATGCAATCACGCCATACATTAGTGAACGTAGAGTCCATTCTAATTGCCACTCAGTCATGAAGACCCACAGTACAAATTGAGAAAATTATAAGTCAGGAATGATGTAGATTGATAAATGGCAGAAAAATTGAAAGGCTGTGCACAACAATGATCACTTAAATGAGTAGAAATGAGTGTTGTTTCATCAACTGTATTTTATTGTGGGATGAAAATGTACTTGAGCCCCCTGTCCCAGCTGTGTACTGTTAGCGCATGGTGACAAGCTCCTCAGCGGAAGTAGGGTGAATGGCCACTGTCTTATCAAAGTCTGCTTTGGTGGCGCCAAGCTTGATGGCCACAGCGAAGCCCTGCAGCATCTCATCACAGCCCATGCCCTGCATGTGCAGACCTATCACCTAGGGGAGAAAACATTAGCATGCTTAACCTGACAATTGTATTTAAAAAATCATGCAATCGACTCAGGACAAACAAAGCATTGATCAATATAAAAGTATTAATTTGGTGCCATGTTGTGGTCAATCTATGTTGAATCTATGTTGACATGAGGGAGGGGGTTGATTTTATGCAAGAATTCTGCCTAATAGAAAAGTAGTGCTTTGCCGCCTTCTCTAGTTCACATTTGAGTCTTTCTGTAGCAGGTGACTCCTACCTTCTCCTCCTTGCCCACACACACCATCTTCATGATGCATGGACTCTTGCGGCTGGTGATGGCATGATAGAGTGGCGTAAAGGAGGTCTTGTAGATCTTCACGTTCTCCTTGCCACTGCTTATTATGGCCTCTTCTGTGGGTGGGAGGGAGGTACAGTTGAGTCTGTTAGAATAATTGTATGGAGAAGCACTGGTCGGCCTGACCGGAGTCCTCATATCTTTGCTTAGACAAATATCTCTGTTTAGCTCCGGGGAGTTCTTAGACTCACTTCCCTTCTTATCATTTTGTATGTGCCTGTGAGAGGCCCTCACTAGTTATGAACAGAACACCTTTGTTCTTCGTTTTAGTTCGAAAGAAGTTCTTTCTCTTTTAATAAACCTTGTAGTTTTTATCTATGGATTGTTGTTGATTGAGACTGTTTGTCTTTAAGTATTACAGAAAACACATATCTGTTTAAGTACCGTAATTTCCGGACTATAAGCCGCGACTTTTTTCCAAAATTTTGGACCCTTATAAATCTTATATAAGATTTTTTTCGTGATTTTTGTGATGACTTGATCACTTTTACTCTTAACACTATTATATACAGTAAAAGGTACAAAACAAACTGACAAATACCGTATTTGCCGGTGTACAGTTCGACTCGGTGTATAAGTCGACCCCCTAAAATTCGACGGAAATTTACGATTTTATGATATATCCTTTGTATAAGTCGAGCTCAATTGTTGCATTATATTAAACTTCAAAATTCAATATGCGAAATTTATTGACGAAATGTGTTCAAATTCCGGGAGGCCGTGCGCATGCGGCTGTTTATAAGCACCGCGGAGGAGATTGCGGCCGGCGAGCTCGCGCACGCCGCCCGGCACCAACGGGAGGCCGGAAATAGCTCCAAGCCGAGCGGATCGGCACTTTATAAGCACCGCGGAGGAGATCGCGGCCGGCGAGCTCGCGCACGCCGCCCGGCACCAACGGGAGGCCGGAAATAGCTCCAAGCCGAGCGGATCGGCACTTTATAAGCACCGCGGAGGAGATCGCGGCCGGCGAGCTTGCGCACGCCGCCCGGCACCAACAGGAGGCCGGAAATAGCTCCAAGCCGAGCGGATCGGCACTTTATAAGCACCGCGGAGGAGATCGCGGCCGGCGAGCTCGCGGCCGGCGAGCTCGCGCACGCCGCCCGGCACCAACGGGAGGCCGGAAATAGCTCCAAGCCGAGCGGATCGGCACTTTATAAGCACCGCGGAGGAGATCGCGGCCGGCGAGCTCGCGCACGCCGCCCGGCACCAACGGGAGGCCGGAAATAGCTCCAAGCCGAGCGGATTGGCACTTTATAAGCACCGCGGAGGAGATCGCGGCCGGCGAGCTCGCGCACGCCGCCCGGCACCAACGGGAGGTCGGAAATAGCTCCAAGCCGAGCGGATCGGCACTTTATAAGCACCGCGCAGGAGATCGCGGCGCCTCATTGGACTTCCAGCGGGCCGCGCACTCGCGCGCGCCGCCCGGTTCAAATTTTCTAAGTGCAACGCACAATGAGATGCATGAGAAACGGCCTTGGTTACCATCACATTTGAAGCGATGAATACGAAGTTAAATTTTATGACTCGGTGTATAAGTCGAGGTCGATTTTTTCGGTCGATTTTGGATCGAAAAAGGTCGACCAATACACCGGCAAATACGGTAACTCGTTTTCAAATCAGACGAGTAAAAACTGGTCAAATAATAAAAAAAAAAAAAGATATTATTAAAAGTGAAGACAATTTGCAATTCTAGTAATGGACACACGAATTTGATGCACAATTTGTCTTCGCAGGCCACAAAGAATGATGTGGCGGCCCGTATCTGGCCCCCGGGCCTTGGTTTGACACCTGTGCTCTAAACCCTTTCTCTTACTCTGCCATGTCACTCAGAGATTACACAAAGCAGTGGCGCTGTTTGCATTGTATTAAAACCCAATCAATCGGGCATTTAAATTAAATTCTTCTGACATTCTGCTCACCAAAAACAAGTTGTAATGAATGTGAACTTTTAATCCATTTTATTCAGAAGGTTACTTTGAACCTTAAACGGCGGCGCGGCGTACTTATGGATTTTTACGGCCTCCGGCATCCAGGGGGCGCTCTAGCAGGAAGCAAGAGCGAGACAGGCGAAGAAGAAATAATGCGCCGAAGAAGACGCGCTAGTTTGTGTTTACATTTCGCGCATCACGCACACACCCGCATTCACACAAAGACAGGAAGCTTTTATACACAAACCGTCATTATGGGGGACAAAAGAAATGCATATGATGCCGCTTTTAAGCTATACGTGTCGCTCGCTAGTTTAATGCTTCGTGCATGAATAAGATTAGCATGAACAGACCCTCTTCACACTCGAAGAAATGCATAAAACTGACGACGAAAGAGAGACTGAGAAAGTGTGAGGCGAAGGATATCTAACGCTATTCCAATCGGACACTAAGGAGGAAGACTTCGATGGTTTCAGTGCACAGGAGGCAGATGAAGACGGCTCTTTTTTTACTTTTACTGGTGTGTTTTTTTTAACCAGCCCCGTTAGTGCTTTGCTACCGTGTTGCTGCTGTGTTACCGCCGCGTCTCAGTGACTATGCTGTGTTACTTCCGTGTTGCTGCGGTATTACTGCCGCGTCACAGGCAGTGCTTGGAAAGAAATGTTAAGGTATGTTATTAAAGCGTTAAAAAAACTTTCTGTGTCCAGTCTTTCTTTGCTAATAACTCGCGTGCACACTTCCGCGTTGCTGCGGTACTACTGCTGCGTCACAGGCAATGTTTAGAAAGACATGTTCAAGTATGTTATTAAAACGTTAAAAAGGCTTTCTATGTACTGTCTTTCTTTGTAAAAAACCCGTGTGCACGTGCGGCTTATAGTCCGGTGCGGCTTATGTAAGAAAAAAAACTGAAATATCCCTGAATTTTAGCTGGTGCGGTTTATAATCCGGTGCGGTTTATAGTCCGGCAATTACGGTAGTTACATACAAGTTATCCCATATTTACTCAATATTAGTATTGTGTGAAACTTAGCTAGAAAGTCTAGTTGCATTGTTCCACAGGAAAACGGCACTCAACAGGCTTCGAGATATCTCATCAAGCCAACTAGCAGCCAACCGGCTGAGGAGGAGCAGGATAGACTGCAACCTAACTGCTGGAGTCACGAATCGGCCAAGGCCTGGCACCACATAACATTCCTTAGTTAATCAGCATTGCTACAGCCAGAATCTCCCCTCCCTTTAGTGTAGCAACGCCTTTTGTAAACAGGGAAACCCAAAATAAAAACAGGAGATAGCGGAAGAGGAGTTCAGAATTGGTGGAGGACTGTAACTGGGCCTTCTACGTAATTCTCCTCGCGAGTAAAACGAATACTGGTTGTCTTCTCCTCTTTGTTATAGTGTGTAAAATAATGTCTGATGGTATTTAGACCTGACAGAGTCAGTTACCAGTGGATGCGGAACTCTGGAAGGTCGTCCCTACTCACCTTCTGTGAGGCCCACAGTGCCGATGGGTGGGTGACTGAAAACCACCGTAGGAATGTTGGAGTAGTCCAACTTAGAATCCTTCTTGCCCTCAAACAGTCTGTGTGCCAGCTTCCTTCCAGCGGCAATGGCAACTGGAAAGAAATAAAATAGTACAATTGACCGCACAATAAAATAAAATAAAAAGTTCTTTAATAATGTTTTTACATATACATACACGTCACATCTTACCAGGTGTGAGAAGAGCTCTGCCGCAGACATCTCCGACGGCGTAGATTCCCGGTCGACTGGTGTTTTGGTACTCGTCCACCACGATGTGGCCCTGTTCGTCTGTGTCTACACCCTGATAACAAAAATGCATACCGAATGGTTATAAAGTCCTCTGCATTCAAATGACAGTTGAACAGACACCTGTGCAAATATAATGACATCTAAATGAATAGTCAATCAGTCGTGGCAAAATATCCAGAAGGTATTTATTTAAAATTATGGTTATTATTGCAGTTTGCTGCTGTTTTGGTCACCTCTTTTAACTACACACTGTTCTGGGTTAATGGACAATCGAGCAGCTCACAACCTTTGTTAATGAACCACAAATAGAAATGTGTACTGACTAAACAAGCATTCAGCCACCCTTATAATGCGTCAATACACCAGATTTTCCTGTTGAGCTAGTGCACTGTGTAAACAACATGCACCAAATGAAAATACAGGACAAAAATAAGTGTGAAAGCGGAGAAAATCAAACAGCAAAGTCATAAAATTGAGCACTACAACACTGATTTGCTAGATCACGGAAAACCATATTATCACTCTCGAGATATGACACAAATATACCTCCAAGAGGTACTAAGCATTATAGGGGAAAATATCAGAGCTATCTGATTGGTTACTGAGTGCTGTGATATTTCAGCCATGCAATGACATCTTTGCTGTCATGGCCATTATGTCACATTCCATGTCCTCATGAGATAAGACCAATATTTTGGGAGGTAAAAAATGGCTGAGAACATTTTTTGATATCTCCATCCATCCATCCATCCATCCATCCATCCATCCATCCATCCATCCATCCATCCATCCATCCATCCATCCATCCATCCATCCATCCATCCATCCATCCATCCATCCATCCATCCATCCATCCATCCATCCATCCATCCATCCATCCATCCATCCATCCATCCATCCATCCATCCATCCATCCATCCATCCATCCATCCATCATTTGGATGACAGTCAAAAACATCTTGAAATAGAGTACAATTGGTATGAAGGGGACTCCCAAAAAAATGTTTTAAAAAATTAAATGTTGTTTTAAGAGCACATACCATCTCGCCAATATTTAGTCCAGAGATGTTGGGCTTCCTGCCAACTGCCCACAGAACGCAGTCCACTTCTGAAATTGTACTGCTTTTCTCTGTGTCTTTGGTGACAAGCGTCACCTCCAGCCCCGCGTCGGTTTTGCGCACTGATGTCACCTGGGAGTTTTTCCGCAAATCCACGCCAGCATTCTGCAGCTCTTTGGTGCAGTTTGTACTTATGAAGCTGTCAAAGGTCCTCAAAACCTACAAAACGAGCAAATATTAGAGCATTTGTGGTGCCTTATGAGTTTAATGTGTCCCGTGACTTGTAAATCAAAACACTTTCATCCCAACTCATCTTTCCCCAATGAAATGGAATGGAAACACCATTACGAATTTAATTTCAGCCCCAAAGAAAATTACAACTTTGTCATATTGTTATTTGTTTCCCCTCATAATACTATGACGATGCATAATTTGAAGTTTTTCCATTTAACAGTTGGACTTTATTCTTGGAAAGTTATGTCTTTATTTTCTTGTTATAGTACAGCTTTATGAATAGAACGGTCACTTGTTTTTGATAGCTACTTGGCCCCTGTACTTTAATGACGGTCATTAGAGTGGTGCTTGGAGAGCCAATTCTACTCCGAGGTGGCGTTTGACAACCAATGTTCTACAGTATACGTATTCTAAAAATATCACGAGAGCTGTACACAAATGGTGGTTTGAATGGGGATTTGAGTGGGCATGGAAAAGCAAACAACGAATCATAATTTCGTACTCGTGTCAGAACAGATCTTGTAATTCTTGCGTGTTGTCATTTGACTGGAAAGTTAAAGTCCCAATGATCATCGTCACACACACATCTGGGTGTGGTGAAATTTGTCCTCTGCATTTAACCCATCCCCATGTGATTTTGATCCATCCCCTGGGGGAGAGGGGAGCAGTGAGCAGCAGCGGTGCCGCACTCGGGAATCATTTGGTGATCTAACCCCCCAATTCCAACCCTTAATGCTGAGTGCCAAGCAGTCTTTGGTATGACCCGGCCGGGGTTTGAACCCACAACCTTCCAGTCTCAGGGCGGACACTCTACTACTAGGCCACTGAGCTCAATTGGTGTGATGTGAGTATGTACTTATATTTCTTTACTCATGTTCTTACCTCACCCTGCCGTATGATAAGGGAGGTTTTAGAGCCTAGGTTCGTCAGGATGCCTGCCATTTCCACAGCAATGTAACCGGCCCCCACAACAACACTACGCCTGTCAAGAGAATAAAATTGCTTATCATTTCCATGCACGGTTCATTTCTTTGAATGCGACATCACTATAAGCACAGAATTAAATGCTTACTTTGGAAGGGTCTCAAGTTCAAAAAAGCCATCGCTGGTGATTCCCAGACTTGCACCTGCATTTATCAAATAACAAATCATCTCAACGATTGAGCTTAATTGCACTAGTCGTGATATAATGAGCAGAGTAACACCGGCCACTCGTGCACTTAACACCAGCTGATTACCATTTAATGTCCTGTAAGTATTTGAGAAGGTCCTACCTGGAATTTCAGCATCAGACAGCACCGAAGGCTGCCCACCAGTGGCGATGAGGATGTGAGGCGCCGTGTACTTCCTGCCGTTGACCTCCAATGTCGGCTCTGGATCACTCGTGAACCTGGCATGACCTTCAATGGTTTGGATATTAGCCTACCCAGGATGAAATGTCCACAGAAATTGTGACCACCACTTGTTAGATTCATCTCTGGATGATGGGAAACACGTTACACACCAAGTAAAACAATTTGTCCTTACCTTATCAAGATTGTTGCGATAAATTTGATTCAGGCGACTGATATACGCATCCCTTTTTGTTTTGAGCGTTCTGGGAACACACAAGATGACAGTATAGCAATTGTTTCAAATCCTATTTAGTTTTTTTTTGTCTCAAACTTGAAAACAATACTTGGATTATTATTTCTATACAGTGGAACCACAAATGCTTCCGAGTTTGTATGTCAGAATTCGACCAGCATTTTTGGAAAACATGCTTTGAAAGTCACAAAATGCAAGAAAGTTATTTGCTTTAATACTGCGTTTGTGGGATACAAATAAAACAAAATAAATAATCAATCTCCATTCATTTCAAGGTAGACGCCATGCTGGGCAATATTAACCTCTGTTGGCAAAATGATTTGAAAAATTATAGGCACAAATATCGTGACAAATTCTGGAAAAACCTGCTGTGTATGATATGGGTTGATAAGCCTGAACTTGCAAAAATACCGTTCAAACGATCATATCATTAAAGTTTGCTAACTTGCTTTCTGGGTTTCCTGTTCACTTTTTTTGTTTTGAACACCCTTCCCTGAACTCTGCCTTTCATTGGTACGACCTTGACTGATAAGCGAGCCAACAAGAGCCAACATGCAAGATGCTATGATTTTGCTTTTCCTCCATTCATCGCCGTAACGAGTTTCCCAACAAAATGGTGACAGAGAAATCACTTACTCCCAATTGAAATGAACTTTTTCTACGTCGAAACCGTAATCAGCGTGGTCGTGAAGAAACTCTGCATGGACTGCCGCATTCCACATGACCTGGGAAGAAGGAGGGAGGAGCCCATACATTTTAGGTCAAGTTTGACTTTACGGTTTTGAGCAGAGATGATAGTGATGCAGCATGGAGAGCAAAAAGGCTTACTTTCTTTGGGACACAGCCAACATTGACCTGTAAAAATATAGGTCACATATTCTTTGGTCAATTTGACAAATGACAATAGTGCAATTAATACAAAACATATTTAAAAATAATTATGATAATACAGTGGTACCTCTACTTACGAACACCTCTACTACCGAACATTTTGACATGCGAACCCGAAGCCTCGCAATTTCTTTTGCATCAACTTCCAAACCGGCGCCCCAGACCTCCACCCACCCCTCTTCCTTTGCTTGGCCATTCCCTGTTTGTGTCGGCGCGTTAGCAGTACGTATATATAACAAGTGGTGTAGTCGAGTATGTCTATCCAAAGACTATTGATATGAAACTCTGAACCATAAAGGAGCATGGCAAGCTCGTTCAATGGCCACTCACAGAGGCAGAAAACACATTAATTGCACCAATAAGAAATGATGAGTACGTGAGCACATAGCGGGGAGTACGTGGATGCATACAATATTTTATTAGCCAAGCCTTTTCTGTGTCTTCCCGGGGGGAATTTTAGCAAGTGTAGAAAATTAGTAACAGGTTCCTCCCTCCCCAAGCAAAGTTGAGAGGTCAAGAATAGTGACATTTATTTTTTGCTATAAAGGTTTGCAAAAAATAAAATAAAACTGTCATTTTCTGTGTGTTTTACACAGAGCAACTTTTGGCATAGTTCGGCACGCATTACTTGCTTTTACATTGACTACTATGGGAAACGTTGCTTCTATTTACAAACTTCACTACTTACAAACCTGATTGCGAAACGAATTAAGTTTGTAAGTAGAGGTACCTCTGTAATATGCAATGCCTAAAACAAATTTATTAGATCACCCAACATGATTTCTACATCACAGGTTTCCTAAATTAACAGAACTTACTACAGTCGTTTATTATGTTTATCTCACGTTTTAGGTCACCAGCCAAACATATCGACATATTCATTCTTACGGGAAATTTTCAATGAACGTAACATGTAGCCTTTTGGATTGTAGGCGGAAATACGAGTATCACAACTCTTGACTGTGATGCAAATGCGCTAATCACTACTCCACCATATGGTAAAAGCAAAAACAAAGCTGACAGAAAAACAGCATGCAGTATGTGGAAAACATGGTAGTCACACAAGGGCAACATTTCCTCTACACAACTTCCCTTGTCACAATATTGCCACAATATTACGTACACATACAGAACCTAACATTTCTAAACGGATATAATTGTGAAATTGAAGACACTTTTCTCCAGTATGTATGTAACTGCATTTTATAAAAGGGGACACGCAGACAAAGTAACATCTAACTTTCTTTATAGGATTAATAGAGTGATGAAATTGTGTTTGATTTTATGGCCTCTGACCCTAAATTTGGAAAATTTGATAAATTAACCAGAGTTCAACCGTGTGTGTCCGTAATAACTGTGTATTTTCCAATACATATTTAACGGTCTTCCGGGGAAGCTTCTCGTCCACGCTTTGACTGTCACGCATGGGGTGCCGGGTGTTACCATAGCAGTTGTTACTCACGCAGGTACC
Organism: Syngnathus scovelli; assembly: GCF_024217435.2. Classification (NCBI taxonomy): domain Eukaryota; kingdom Metazoa; phylum Chordata; class Actinopteri; order Syngnathiformes; family Syngnathidae; genus Syngnathus; species Syngnathus scovelli. Next base: position 9,057,412 of record NC_090847.1, on the reverse strand, counting down.
TCCGAGTTTATGACTCTCGATCACGGCTGCATTTGCGCCCAGCTCCGCCGCCCTCCGGGCCCCCGCCAGTCCTCCGGAACCTCCGCCGACCACCAGGAAGTCGAAGCGGGTCACCTCGCTTGTTGATGCTGCCATTCTGCGACGGGGAACAAGGTGAGTCGAGAAATGCCTGGTGACGGACGAGAAGAAGAAAAGGAAGGGGGTTCGAGTGCTAGTTAGGCAGGTTATTATCGCCATAATCAGGAAGCTGGGCGTGGGCCAAACAAGGGAGTGGGAGGGTCAAGCGAAAACCAGCGGCTGGCTGGCTGACTGCTGCTGTGTCATTATGAATTGCAACAATAGTGTGTACATCCTAGAAAAAAGTCCCCACAATGGTCACGGTGAGGCTCACTTTGCAACAACAACAGAAAACATGAGCGACGAGATTTGAACCCTCAAATGGAGTTTTATGTAGTAGACTAGAATAACATACCTGTGGAGTGGAATGGACACGCTTTGAAGAAAACTACTTGTCTTTAGAAACAGCATATTTTCATCATTTCAGCGTCATTTAATAACTCTAAATAATGTGTTCTCCTGTTTTTGAATGATGCACGTTTGCTGCTGAGTTTAAGTAAAGTTTTATTTTTCGATCGGACAAGGTTGCAACCAATCAGTCGTCGACGCCACCTTTTGAAATGTCGGTGTTATAGCCAGCGTAAGTCCGATGCCACCCGCGACCATTGTACGCAAGATTTACGTATGTTATCCAAAACACCGGCGGTCGTTAGCCGCACCGCTGTCTTGTCATGCACCTAAAGGAAGAGAAGTAAGTATCCGGTATTGATTTTCAAAGTAAGACGCCCCTAAAAACACCCTCTTATTGCATAACACCAAATATTTTGCTCACCTATTGATCTAAATAGTCGGCAATGGTATAACACATACTTTTTGTAATGGCAAAACACATAAAAAAACGCGTTGAAGCACATGCTATTTACAAATGAATAAAGCCAGAGTCTTATTATGAAAGTAATCGAACGTTTCCGGAATTGTCTTAGCATGCTAGTTCAGGAGAAGCGAATATGCGAATCGAGTAGCTCAGATAAGAATTTTTTTTTCGGGTAGCATCCACCGAAAACATGTATCTCAATAATTCCTGCTGACGCACTCCAATATTCTGCACAAAGGTATGTCATCAGCATGTAGTATACAACGTAACTCGTCAATGAACCGTTAGACGACGAGGTTGTATTTTCTCCAGCACCCTTTGCCATCGCAACCCTGCTCGCTATTTGGGCCTTTACTTTGTAATCATTTTCAAAATAAACGACTCCCACTCGCTCCGGACAAAATTCAAAACCTCAATGCAGATACTTGCGCATAACTGTTTACTCGTGTTGGTGCGTGTTTTTAGATGTTTATTGTCTCTGTGGAAGCTATAAATTTCAAATGGCCAATATAGGGGGGGAAGGGCTTTCGGGGGAGTGGTCTGTGGTTGAAAACCTTCATTAACATACAATCATACAATCATTAACAAAATTGTGATCTTTTGGGGGAAATACTCTTCTCTACATAGTTAACAGTGGCACCAGAAAGAAGGTTGGAGACACATGTGGATGCTGGTGTGAAGCTGTGGAAGCGGGTGGAGCTGCTGCTACTGCCGCCACAGCCAGGTGATCATTCATCATGAAGCCTGTCACTTGCCAGAGCTTCCCCTCCACAAAGACTGGACAACCACATGGCTACTTGGTTCGTACGCCCAGATTTCTCGACACGATGCATTGCAGCAAGTGTGGATTTGCTACGTCGGACATGGACCTCTTCAAGAGGCACATGCTTGACCACATGGGGTCCAAACTGTTCTGTTTTTACTGCCACAAGGCCGTATTAAGCAAGGCCGAACTCTACGCACACCTGGAGGAGCACTGCAAATCAACCTTCACATGTCCGCACTGTGGACAGCAATACCTGCGGAAGGTTAGCCTTTTACAACACATTGCGTGTGTGCATAATAAAAACATCAGTCCGGCACCCAAAAAGGTTGGCGATAGCAAGGATCCCCAGGTCTCCAATGCTTTATTATTTGTGCAGAGTGCTGAGCACTCAACACGGCCACCAGTTCAAGTGAATGTGCCATCCCATAGCGCGCCCACTGGCAGTCTCGTTAAAGACGGGCAAAAATCAAGAACAATGAACACAATGCTTCCCATTTGTTCAAATGGCGTTCCAGATAGTTTCATTCATTCCAACAGGGCATTAACAGTGTCACTGCCAGAGGAAGTCAGTATCCCTGTTGGGTGCATGGTTGAACTTGTGGAAGTAAAAACAGTCAATGGGTCAAAGGAGCTAAAGTTGAGACTGGTGTCAAAACAAGAAAACAATTTAGAAGTGAAAGATACGAGAACAACAGTTCAACAGAATGTCATGGTGGGCAAGACTTTAGCGTCCAAATTAAATCACCCAAGCGCAATAAAGTTGACAAATATGGGAATGTGCAATGAGAACAGGAAGCAGTTGGAAACAAACACAGCGGGTCAGCTACGCACTGCTAGTAAATCATTCAACATGTCTAAAAGCCTTGTCTCAGGTCAAGCAAGCCAAGCAAAAGTCACACTGAAAAGGACGCCACAGGAAGTTATTAACTTAGACAGTCCGACCAAGGTTTCCAAAACTGTCTATACTGTGAGAGAGCGCAATGAAATTGTATCCAAGCCACATGAACATGTTCATAATCAAGCCAAAGCGACCAATGGTCTCTTGAACTGTGAGACCAGAATTCTGACGCATGTCTTACAGCCAGTATTAACGGGATCATGTGCATCGCAACAAAGAACTGATGAAAGGCTCAAAAGTATTCCAGATAAGTGCAAGAGTATTCCCCCGACAAATGCAGTTTTGTTCCGAGACACATTGACCGGCGTTGTTTGCCTCAATGATAACGCTGGCTCCAAAGTCAAGGAAACTCCGAAGGTCATGAACACTCCAGTGGGTGTCAACCAGCCAAGTCACAAGTCCATCTCCTCCAATGTTCCTTCAGATGCAGATGTCCAAGTGTTGCGTGCAGAGGTCACTCTTTGCCAGGAGAGCGCTTCTCATTCGCCTTTTCCCGGTTCCGTCACAGTGCAGAGGACAGCCCATGTGACCCCGTCGGTCAAAGAACCTGTAGTGCCATGCCGCTCCGAGTTAGACAATGCAGCTTGGCCTCAAGGTGTCTGCCCGAGCAAGTGTGCGTCTGAAAGAGATACGCCTAAGCCTGAGGGCTTCCCGATCATCTCCTCCGTGTTTTCCCTGAGCGAAGGAGACGACGAGGGCGCCTTGAAGCCACTGGTCATGGCATTGCGGGGCATCGTGATGGACAAAAGCAACACCGCCGAGAAGTTGAGCCCAGATGTGAATTGTGAAGCTCGGTTAGAGACGAACCAAACGTGTGGCTCTGTCAAAGTCGAAGTTGCCCAACAACAGCCATCTGCCCCTGTGCTGAATGATAGCAACGTTGATGTCAAGGTAGAGAAAACCAGCTCGACACAGACGGACAATCCTGGCTGCAATCCCAACTTGAAATCCGAAAATAAAGAGCTTGTTCCTGACAACTCATCGAATGCGGACGCTTTTGCCACTGTTAATTGGCAGTATGACCTCTCCAAATTCTTGACCGTCTCGTTGACAAGAGTGGACGAACGTGGCATGTGGATGAACAGCGGCAACGAATCGGAACCCTTGGCTCTTCAAGAGGACGCTCCGATCCTCGCGCGCGACACCGGCCACTTGATGCCACTCAAGGCGGAACAGCCGGTGACATTGCCGGGCCCAAACCAGCCCGTGGTCGTGCTCAATCACCCGAAGCCTCGGGTCCCAATACAAGAAACGGTCAACGCTGTGGCAAACACTGGAATCCCGGAAAAGGCCCCAAAGTGCCAGATATTAAAGATGAGGCTGGGCAAAGTGATGGGGCAGAAATATGAGGTCACTGGCTGCACTGTCAGGTTCTCCCAGTGAGGTGCTTCTCAATTTCGGAGCGACGTACTCTTGTCACTATCATGCCATGTTTTCTCCACTCGTGATCCTGTGGGAGTTCTCCGCCTGCCGTGACTTGTACTGTGATGACCAAAATGTCAGGAAAAATCTATGAGAACAACTGGGTGTGCACACTTTTGCAACCAAATTTTGTTATTACTTATCCCCCAAATAGCTTCCACATATGTTTCCAGTGGGGCTCTGCAGGTTGTAGGTCACATGTCTGAAACGGTCCTTGAACTTGGTCTCATTGTTGTATTACAAAAATAAGAGAGCTTTTATCTTAGCTGTTTCCTTGTAAACTGTACATATGTGGAAAGTGTGACAATTTTAAGATATTTTATATGACAATGTATGATCCGCAAAACAAATTATTTTTGTTTGTTTGCCAATTTCTGCTGAAATGTTTCCGCAACAACGGCGCATGTAACTGATGGGGAAAGTAGCAATGAGCAGTACAAGTAGAGATTATTCCGAGTCTTCTGTAGCAGCAGTTATAAATTAAATAAACCATTTGTTTAGAGTGAACAGATTTGGCAAAGTAACACATGATGACGGCTATGCATGTGCTAAGTTTATCACAAAGTAATATTTTTTTACATGCTGTTCTATTGAAGTTTTTGCTACTGAGTTGTGTTTGGGTCGATTCTGAACCTTGCTCAAGTGCATATCTGCAAAATTCAATTCCCGCTCTTTGAAAATGCAGACCCTATTTGAGAGGCTGTGCTGCAGCATGTCATGTGCAAACGATTCTAAACAATGATCCTGCCAGAATTGTTATTTTCAAACACATCTGGCCCTTCTCATCATGTTTGCACATTTAAGGTAAACATGACCCACCATTTACATCAAGAAAAACTCATACAGCACATCTAGTGTGTTTTGAGCCTTCGTGAACAACAATATGCTGCAAGCACATACAATTCAGAAATGTTTAATGGCTTACTTGGAGGAAAATATTTGAAAGTTGTTTTCCATAGCATTCGTAAGGGAACATACGTTTTGTTGTTGTTCCATCCTAGTATGTTTAGGAGATGATTTTCCTCCTGGACGTAGCAGGCAGTAAACGGGGGACGGAAATTATTTGTCAATTTTATTGTAAATACAAAAAAAAAAACAAATACCACTGATGCGTCATTATTGTTTTTAGGACAAAAGCAACATTTCAAGTGACATTTCTTAAGCCACAATAATGCTGATGTACAGGCGGGAGGAAAATATTACAAATGCTGTTCTGTGCAGCATTCCTGTCTGTGTATTGTTGTTTGTATATTTAATGTACCAATACCTTGATTATACTAACTAAGCATCCATGCTTGAAAATCATTTCATCTTTTGGTCGATTTACATATGTGTTTACGGCATGTATGCATTTTCACTCTCTTTTTCCCCTCTCTCTTTTAGAGAGCACTTTCTGGCCAAAGTGTTAAGTACACCTTCCAATACAAGACAGAACAGAACAATCTGCACTTTGAATGACAATGTCAGAGAGGTGTAACTAAATAATGGTTATTGTGGTTGTATTTCTCAGGTGTGCCTAATAAAATGTCCAGTGAGTGTCACAAAAAACTCAACTTCAAATTATGCTATCCAAGCAGCAAGTGTTACAAACCTGCTATGACTTAAAACAAAACAAAATATTTGAACAGCCTTTTTAAGTGTTTGCAGAACTTTGCCTTTTTTTGTTGCTCAGTGTTCCATATATGTTTTTATATTGTTACGGTCTCTTTTCTATTAAAATTGTGATCATGATGAACACAAGCAGAGTTTGAGTTGTGGGGTTTTTCCAATGAAAAACAAAAACAATCATAAACTTCTCACTTCAACACCACGACTGATGCAACACACACAGACGGCATGTAATTCAGATCATTTTTTGTCTTTTCATCTCTCGAAATACAGTATCCTGTAGTAAAGCCATTTCATTCAAAGTAATGCTGGAAAACATCTAGTGAAAATATTGGACTTGACATTGAGAATGACTTCGATAGATGATGCAATTATTAGCAATATGGAGTACAGTATAATCTGCAATATAGTCCAACGTCTGAGGAGTAATCATTTAAGATATAGCTCGAACACTGTTGTATGTATCATTTAAGCTATAGCTAGAACACTGTTGCACTGCTTGCAATTTTTAAGGGACGCTGTGATGACTTTTCACCAGCAGATGGTGCCGAAGCTATAGTATATTGCCCACATTGTTAAGTACCATGTAGAATAGTACTTTTAAGAGTTACAGTGGCCTGTCTTTACCTTTGAGTCCCTGTAAAAAGTAGAAATAATTTTGTCTTCTAAATTTGGCGCACTTCAGAGAAGAGTGTTTTCAACAGCAATCCCGCCAAATTTGAACAAATTAAAAATATATATCAAGTGCTCTGTTAATAAAATGATGCTTCCGAATTGCAATGGCATGATTATGTTGAAATGTTGACTAGAATCATTAACCACATTAAAACCTTCCACCTTACCCTGACTTGAAACTTTCCACATTCCCTGCAGTTGTTGAAATGTTCCAAATGATGTGGAAACATTCTTGCTTAGTTAGTATCTTAGTATCTTTGTAAAACAAAGAGCTAAGACCCTCTGCACTCATCAACCAGTTTGCAGAGGTGGCGCCCCAAACCTGTTCCTGCTCGTTCCCACCCTGCTTTCTCGCAATAAATAGTCCGTTCGTTGCAAGAGGCGAAAGTTAGACTGCTTTCGAGCACGTGTGTATCATACAGGGTGATGATGCCTTTCTCCGCTTGCAAGCGTAAAATGGGCAATCTGTATTACGTGTGGTTCTTGCATATAAGGTAGATTGGGGAAAACGTTTATAGTAAATATACGGAATAACCAATTATACAAACGTAGGCACTCAAGTTTTTATAATGTCAACTATCTAACAACTATCTTATTTAATTCCCACAAAAGTTACATTTCTTAATTACCCAAATCTGACCAACAATGGAATTAGTAGGATTTATGGATGGGTCATTATAAACCGTTGGCATACTATAAATAGATGAGCAAATGTATTATTTGTAACAAATATTTTTTTCCCCCAATTAAGTCAAATCTGATAATTTCCTGAACCACAGTGGTAGCTAATCAGCGCTTGAAAAACAAATCCTTGCCTTAGAGCAGTGTTTTTCAACCGGGGTGCCGCGGCACACTGGCCGCAAAAGATTGTCAGGGGTGCCGTGGGAAATTCTCCAATTTGTGCGCCTGTGCGGTGTAGGGCCCGGCAGAGTAATCATATCTTCCATATCAGAAGGTGGCAGCAGCAGGTAGCGATTTGCCTTGTGCTTGCAGACGAGAAAATTGGTGACGCATGGATGCAGCGGCAGGTATATGGGATGCCCATGCAGGTAGCATTGACAGCGACGTTGTCATTGTGGATAGCGAGACGAGTCGATAGTGACAGTGATGGAGAAGTTTTTGAAGAGAAAAAATGCTGACTCTGTACTCAGCACACACTGGTGTGCCGTGAGAGACGTTAATTACGGAGAGCATTGTAAACAAGATCGCCAAACCACTGGTCAGTTTGCGCAAGGCCTGGTCAGCCACTTGCTAATCGTGCATGCGTGGAGAATCTGAGAATTTTGAGATTTTATATTGTGTCGGTCTGATTGTATTGCATCGGCACATATTCAGTTTATGTGTGTTGCTGTGTGCTTTTGCTAACAGTGACAGACACTATGACGGTTGTGGTGCGTTTGGTGTCCAATGGAAATCAGAGCATGCAGTTCAACCGCAGAACCTGGATTAGTTATTTTTCACATACATAAAATAAACAGTCAAGTCGAGACACCTCGACTGTGATAGCCACTCAGCTGCTGTCAGAACAGCAGAGCGTCTTTAAAAGTGACTTTGTTCTTATTGTTGCAATATTTATAGACCTAGTCTAAAACAGTAAACAAAATCACTTCTTTTATTTTAATCACAATCACTTTAAATAATTTATTTCATACACCGTCTAAATCCTTTTTAAAAAACTGTCACTTTTATTTAAAAAAAGGACTACAATTTAAAGAATATTTAGTATTTATTTCTATTAAATTATTCGACTCTCCATACATATATAGGAATAGGACTTTACGTCTTTCGTTGTAATATAACAGATTTTAATATAGGAGCTTAACAGATTTTTGTTGGCGGTGTGCTGCGAGATTTTTTCCAATGAAAAGGTGTGTGCCGTGAATGAAATAAGGTTGGGAAACACTGCCTTAGAGCATAGGTGTCAAACTCCAGACCAGATACATCATTTCGTGTGGCCCACAAAGACAAATTTTGCATCAACTTTTACAAATTGTCTTTACTTTTTAAAAATACAGATATTGCTAGCATTTTTATTATCTTTCATCTTTTTAAACTAACAGTTTTTACTAGTCTCTGATTTCTAAACTAGTTAGTGAACGGTTTGTTGTGTAGCCTATACTGTATGTGTATAGAAGACGTTGACTGTCAGAATGGCTACAATGCGGCTCGCGACAAAAATGAGTTTGACACCCCTGCCTTAGATCAACTCTAGCCACAACAGTAATGAAACTATATATACTTTTGCTCTTTAACCAATCATGACTTTGGGTCAATGTTCTGAATTGCTCTGTCAATCCCAGCAGCACTCTGCAAATAGATTGTAATGATTAGCAGCCAAGAGAGTGAGCACAACAAAAACAAACATTTGAAATGAAATTGTAGACGACCTCCCCCAAGGCCACACTTTCTCTCAAGCCACATCTAGTGCAAGAGAATAAAACGGAGATCTGAGGGGGAGTCTGTTCACAATCCATGCTTTCTTCTCTCCTGGATAATTGTAATCTCCTGCGGCGTGACACGGCCAACAGATGGCCCCGGAGACCCGCCGGAGCATCATGTTCACTCAGCATGACACTTCTCTCACATCCACACTGCTTTCTTTCTCGCAGCACAGTGTGCAGACAAGCTCTTGTTTTTACTCTCCTTCAAACTAATTATATTCAACACAGCTTTTTCTAATACAAAACCTTATGGAGCAAACAAGTGATATGAATAGAACAGCAGCCCTACTTGCATGTATATTGTCATGTCCCTTAATGAGGTGGGAGTGGCTAGAGTGAGTGACGTGTGAGGCCAGCGAATCTGTGTGTGAGTTTCTGGGTGAGAACTGTGACCCACAGCAGCTCTTGCATATGTGTGCTCGTTGCATTTATGTGTTGCTCTCCCGCCATCTAACAGCAAAAATGATTACCTGAAAGAATTGCAGCCAGGCAAGCTCACAATGAACTGTAATTTTATAGGGGAATACTACAATACCGCTTACTAACTTATCCCCGTGGCTAACAGCGCTCATGTCCTGCCTCAACATCTTTTCATCTCCGGCTGCAATATTCATATGGAATCATTTTTGATGCAGCTCTTGTGTTGGATCTGATTAATTGATGTACCTAAGGAAGTGGTTGATACTCATGAGTCAGTACAGGAGTAAAGAAGTCAGTGTGTGGTCTCAAAACAGACAGAAAAACAGACACTATCAGTAGCTGGTGTAGTCGTGCAGGTGTAGGTAATCGTCGGTTACTTCTCGATTTAACTTCTCTTTTTTTCTTTTTTAGCTTTACTCCACCCAAAGATTATGTTTCGACCCATACTAACGTACGTACTAACTAAAGTTAATGTATATTATCTTAACACATGAAACATAATGATCATGGGGATCTGTTAGAGTGGTGCTCACTCTAACTTATTTGCAAGAACCACACGGGAGACAGTGTGCCCTTTCAGCACTTGCAAGTGGAGAAATCGTTCATCATTGTGCATACAGCGATGTTCAAACGAAGTCTGACTTTGGATTCTTGCAAGAGAGTATTTATTGAGCGAAAACAGGGTGGGGGTGAGAGTGGACAGGTTTGGTGAACCCCTGGCCTCTGGTCAAATCAGAGCAGGGGGTGTTTTATGACGTTGGGGGAAACAGAACAACTTAGATTGCTTCCTCTGCAGCTGGTCAATCAAGCAGAGGACTTTATTTTACTGCGTTGTGAGAGCAGGAAAAGTTTGGTTAATCATTATAGTCTACGTTCCAACATAATCATACGATCAAAATAATCTATCAACCCTAACAGCACCTCTACGTTAACATATGTGACTATTCTGCGAAGCTGTTACAGGTTATATATTTTGGCGGAAAGCAAAATTAACTAAAAGTACATTTGATCTTTAGTTGTGTGTAACAATGTGCACATTTGGATCGGTCTCATGTCAAGATTTGGCATTCTCTATCGTTTGAATTTGGAATTACAATTTGATCACACTCGGGCTGAAATTTGGGATTACAACAAACCCCTTCTGCCTGGGAACAACCCAGCACACTTTATACACTTTATGCCATCGCTTCAACACACATGCCTAAATGGTTCATCTCATTGCAACACTTCAGGTTACATCATCAACGATGGCATTCATCCATCACAATACTTGACACTGTGTTTCAATTGCAGTTTTCCACAAAGTGTTTTTTTGTGAGTGACAAGAGGCAAACAAACACACACACACACACACACACACACACACACACACACACACACACACACACACACACACACACACACACACACACACACACACACACACACACACACACACACACACACACACAAACACAAACACACACATACAGACACACAATCTTCGGCAAGGCCATGCAATCCAAAACCACGACTTAGAATTGCTTTTTTCCAGCGCGATGCAACTTGCAGCAGGGCCTTGTCTTGTCTACTTTGCTAAGATTAGAGGGTCATGGGAAGTGGTGTTGGATGAGTCACATGAAAGAAAAAGAGATTAGAAAGATGAAGATGGAAAATAAACTTGTGGCCAATAAGGAAAGGGGAGCAGCCGGAGGGATTTGTGGACACTGAGCTGGGCTACTTTGGGATTTGTGACCTGGCTTTGCTGCGGACATCAAGAAAATGGAGCTTGTGTAAGCTTCCTTGTGATATGTGCCTCACTTACAAACATATTCAAAGAAGAGCAGATAGGTTTAGTCTGGAGCTTGATATTCAAATGTATAGAACTTATTTTCAGTTGCTTACTGTATTGTACGTTACATGGAGAAAAGTCATACAAAACGAAATGTTCTTCCAACAGAAGACATCACACATAAAATATTCTTGTAGTTTACAGAAAAGAAAGCTCAAGTGAATGCATCTTGAATGAATCAGCAATTTACACAAGCAGGTACAGGTAGAGATTTCGTTTTTGCTTTTGTATATAAAAAAACCAACATCAGCAGCAGAGTGACAGTTCGACTTTGGATTCAATGTCACGAAGAAATATTTCCATCGGAGAAAAGAGCAAAATTCACAAATGCAGACACGTAACCCTTCAGAAAGTGATATCTACTACATTTTGAGCGATGCTATACACTCCAACATTAAAGCACATTTGCGTCCGCTGAATTAATATGTCATAAGGCATGGTGCTAAACCGAGGCTATAAGAATCAATCTGTTTAGTCCTAGTTAAGACCCTCAAGCATTTTATTTGAGATTCTATGATTTCTATAAATTATTTTTGGCACTGATACTTTATGTGACATTTGTTTGATGGTGGGCCGGGCTTGCTTGTGTACTTTCTACGGAGTAACTCTGAGCTACTACAGTAAAATCTGCAGCTGATTTGGAGGCCTGACACAGGCCCACAAGGTCAGCATCCCTCCTGTGGTTTGGACCTGCAACACAATCGCCTCGACTTCCCGTGAACGATTACCATCTCGCTTCTCATTTTCACCGATGCTTATCTTTGGAGACAGCTCTCCAAACACATCCACACCTTCGCCCACAGCCACGACTCATCGGCCTGTCAATCAGGCAACTCCCCCTGTGTCTAAACCCCCATTTCACCCCCGCATCTCCCCCTCTTGTCCTCCACCAGGCAACCAAAAGGCAAGCCACACTTCCCCTCAAGAGTCCGACTGAGACCTGTCAATGAGAAATAACATCCCGAGTCACAGCTTGGAGGTTTCAAAGTGTGTGCCTCGGGTGAGTGCACTCACAAAATTAACCAAACCGTGCATTTATTATCACACTGGAGTTTGAAATTTTATTGTTGTCCGTCTGTCCGTTGTGTGCTGAAGCCTATCCCAGCTGATTTTGGGTGAACGGCGTGGTACACCCTGACTGCTCATTAAACAATCACAAACAACCATTCACAGTTACATTCCAACGTGCCATCTACTGGTCAGTATGGGAAATGGCGTTGGTGACAACTTCTCGGGATCCATGTTGACAATGTTTCCTTACTCCTTCCAGGCACCAAACAAAAAACTAAAGCTAATATCTGTTTCCATAGGTAATATCCATTTATCAAACAAGACATTGACTGATAGGAACCCCAAAACCAAACTTTTACATCGTGCTGTTGCCCTAACATTATGTCTGGGAGAAGGCTATGGCAAAGCATATCTGAATTTTTGATGGTGTACACCTGTAAGGGTCTGGTGAGCTTCTTAAACTTGTAATTCAATTGAAATACAATAAGCAATAAGAAGCTCTAGCTTCTTTTTAAGTGAAGCTCCCCTCCGTGTTATTAATAGACTGCAGGCCCCGCGCTTTGGCTGTTTAGACATTCAGAGAGCAGCACTTGCCTGCTCTAATCCACAGTGTATATAAAAGAAGGATGAGATAGTGTCACACCCCCACACAGATCAAATCTGAGAGAAGGCCGCGCTATCTCTCCGATGAGACCGTGATTCAGCGCCGTGAATAATTAAAGCCGCCAGCGCTGATGTGAATCTGTGGACACCGGGGTCGGATAATAGCGGACGGATATCGGGGAAGGGAGGGCAGTTGGGTCCCTGGTGCTGGGAGGTGGCGACCGAGGCGACATCAGTCACTCCCTCCTCTGCTCAGGGCACAGTACTGAAGGTCAGAAGATGATGGATGGAGGGGCAACGGCGGTGGCTTACAGCAGAGGTTGACCAGAAAACCAATGTCCCTGACATGAAATATGAGGCTCACGGAGAAAGATGCCCGTTCTGATACACCGCAATGTGTCATGGCTTTGTGAACTTTTTTAAATCAAAACCTCCAAGTTATTGGAATAAATCAGGTTGAAGCGGAGAAGAAAATGCCTTTCCATTTGTTCAGAGAGAGAATTAGCCAAATCGCAGAAATAGAAAGAATTAAATCAATTAAATCAAGAATGCTTTTAAAGACTATTTGATGTGAAAATAGAATTTGATTTTTAAATGCATTATACAATTTTGTAGGTTGGCGAAAGTTTGCAAAGACTGGAAATTGTTATTCCCTTTTTGTGGACAAATATCACTAAGTTATTCCTCATTTCAGTTTTTCAGATTTTTCGGTTGTCATTTTAAAACTCATAAGAAAGCGGATGCCATTCCGGGCCTTATCAATCTATCCATCCATACCCCCGTCCATCCATCTTTCCGTCCGTCCATCCATCCATTTAATCAGAGCAGCATGCTATCATGGCCAGGTCTAATTACTGCAAGATCTTGACCACTGAATCCTCGTCCTGACTTTCCCAACCACCTCTACTCCCCTCAGATGTGTCACAGCCACTTTGGGAGCAGGAAAGGTGGAGGAATTGGTGGGGGTACAGGAGTGAACATCTGTCTTCCTATGTGGTGCAGTGCCCACGGTTCAGGTCTTTGCCCCAGCTGAGGCCTTGCATGCAATCCATCTAAATTAACTTGAAGAAGAGAGAAAGCTGCCATCACCCTCGTTGCCTACAGGGCAGGCACTCCATTCAAATCATCCATGGATCTCACACACACGCACACACGCACACACACGCACACACGCACGCACGCACGCACACACACACACGCACACACACACACACACACACACACACACACACACACACACACACACACACACACGCACACACACACACACGCACACACACACACACACACACACACACACACACACACATTTTCATGTTATTAGTGGCTGAAGTGTTTGAGGGGACACAAAGGGACAAAGATTGAAGGTTAAATGACTGCGTGATGACAGTAAGTATTCCATCATGGCCATTGTCAAAATAATTTTCATCTCCAAATGGTGCAATTAAAGAGATGATAACAGTGATCCTTCTCGTAATGTCATTAGAATGCAGAGTCAGCACAACCGCTCTAGGCACATTAATTATTGAATTTTATAGTCCAATTTGGGTCTATAACATTGGTAAACTTACACAAATAGACAAGCGTGATCACACATGCATGCACAATATTGTGCAGATTACACAAATTTTAGTTGCGCCTTTGCAGGATGCAGTAATTACGCAATGAGACATTACTGTTCCAATTTACAAATGTGTCTTTTTTTTGTATAGGTCATGGCCATCTCAAACTACACGACTTTTTGTCATTCATGACAGTAGGGTTGTCAGACTACCAGAAGACCAGATGTGACAATTCTATTTTTTATGAATTCCCTCTGGCAAATTTCCCTTATATTCATACATATCAAAATCTGCAAAAAATAAATAATTCAAGAAATAAAATAAAAGAATGTTCATAATATAAATCAGGTAAACAATTGTTTGGTATTTTATCATATTTTTAATATTTAATTTAACCAGTGCTTCAATTCTTGTAAAATCAGCGTTTGCAAAAAAAAAACAAGCTCCCTAAAATTATAACGTCACTCCTCATATGAAGTAATTTAATTAGCAAAACTTTTCAAAGAATGTTGAGCCTTGCATGATATGCTGTGTAGCTATTCTTTGTTTTAGATCATTTATCTGCACATTATCTAATCACTGGTGATCTGAAGTCTGTCTGTAAATAAGACAGCCATGTTTCACGTAAATAGTTTACTTTGAAAAGTTTGCCTGTGTAGGGGTGCTTAGAGACAGTGTGAAGTCATGTGACTGCCTGGGTGATTAATCAAATATGGTCCAGCGCGTAGAAGACTGAGAAAAGCAGGTGCAGTTTCAGTATACAACGATTATTTTAAGCCCTGTGATGTTTTCCTATAACGTGGCATACAACACTGCTGCAGGCTGAGTCTTCACACCTGCCACGCTGTCACAACTCCAAGGCCTCACACATACTTCACCTGCATGAGCCCTGAGGAACGTGTGACAATTTCCCCTCTCAATCCACAGCCACGATTCCAAAGAGCTTCGACTGCCTCTTTCTTCCCTTCCCTCTGAGCTGCGCAGAAACAATTGCGGCACAAATGGGCTCTGCCTCCAAGGAGACAAGTGACCTTCATGTCTTTGTGGAGGGCACGCCACTACATCTATTTCTCTAGAGGTGTGCTTGACCGAGTGGCAAATCACGGGGGGCAGACATGGCACTCGCTCCAGCTAAAGAGAGCCGGTGTCACACATTATTTTCTGGCAAAGTGGACAAACACAATGAACACTAGGCTGTAATAGAAACGCGTGGGGAATTGCACGAGCAAATGTGTGAGACTTATCTAATCCACCTTGATGAATTTGAAGTACTGTATTTTTCGGACTATAAGTCACGTTTTTTTTTCATAGTTTGGGGGTGGGGGGGGCGACTTATACTGAGGAGCGACTAATATGTGAATTTTTTCACAAATTTTCAAAATTCCCCCCCCCAGAAAAAAAAGGGAAAACGCGATAAACGAACCGCGATCTAGAAAGGGATTCATATAATTTGAATTTCAAATGAGGTCAGCGGCGTGGCGCGGCGGTTGTTTACATAAAGGACAAAGATTCGATCACAGGATGATGAAGATGACGAAGGGCCCCACGCACCACCGGCATCATTAGCGGCTTTGTTTGTAAGTGACACGAAGGATGAAGAGTTTGAAGATGATTAATGATTTGGAGTGACACAGAAGGTTTGAAAAACTACGTATTATGGCTTTTACGCACGCCCGGTCCTACTCTACGGAGCTCTCTTTCACCTCCATGGATGGAAGTCGGAGGCCGGCGCTCGGCCGGTTGGCTGTCCGGTGACGGTAGATGGGGCTCGGACATGGCTTTTACGCACGCCCGGTCCTCTTCTATGGAAGTCTCTTCCACCTCCGTGGCTGGAAGTGCCACCTCCGGGGATGGAAGTCCACGCCGCCACACGCCTGGAAGTCCACGCCGGTGCTTGGGGCCGTGTGGCGGTGAACTATTTATGTTACAGTTATTTGATATATATATATGTACGTTTTTGACATAGGATGAGGAATTTGATCGATGGATTTAATGATTTGGAGTGACACAGATGGTTTGATAATATTATTGATTATATAATAGTTATTTGATATGGAATTTATATATCTTTATATGGGCCTGTGGAATATTTTGAAGTGCAAGCGCTGTCAGCGGCGCGCACGCGGGCGGCATAGTTGACATAAAAGACGATCGATGGATTTAATGATTTGGAGTGACACAGATGGTTTGATAATATTATTGCTAATATAATAGTTATTTGATATATAATTTATATATCATTATATGGGCCTGTGGAATATTTTGAAGTGCAACCGCCGTCAGCTGCGCGCACCCAGCCGCCATTGTTGACATAAAGGACGATCGATGGATTTAATGAATTGGAGTGACACAGATGGTTTTATAAACGTTATTATTATTATTATAAACGTTATTTTTGTAATAGTTATTTGAATAACTCAGAATGTTACGTCAGGCCCGTTCTCAGCTCTTCGTTTGTGTTTATGTCACGTTAGCATACCTATCGTTTAGCCCAGGTATGGGCAAACTACGGCCGGATGTGGCCCGCGGGACCGTTTAATCCGGCCCGCCAACCCTAAATAAATTGTATTATTAAACTTTTTTTTTTCGGTCATTTTGCCTGCAATGACTGCGTTTCCCCAGTAGATGGGGAACCACTCGCCTGCGCATTTACTACCGGAAGCCGTGTCAGAAAGCTCGGTGCACACTCACAAGTGCGTGTACGTACTCAGTAGTACGGAAATGGCGCACTCGCGCTCTATTTGTAGCAGTGCCGAATTTAGAGTGTGGGCTGTGACGACAGCATTCTTGTAATTTGCGCGCCGAGTTTTCGGATACAGTTTTACGCTAAAGCCACCCACAAACCTTCCCCTGGAATCCTTCCATTAAAATGAGTCGCCCAAGGAAAAGCAAGGTGGACACTGAGTGCCGAGTGTTTAAAAAGAGTGGCCAATTTGGCTCGACGTACGCGACGTGACGTTCAGCCACATGAACATCAACATCAAATGAACACTGAAAATGAAGGGGAGGCTTTCAAGTTTGTTGTAAAAAAAAATGCATTTTGAATATGATCTGTACAAATAGCAGGGATTGAAACTAGCGACCATTCTCATTTTCAAACAATGCAGGATCCTCAAGGACATTGATGCACCACCTGTTTGTGACTAATCTTAACCTTTAAAGTTCTTAAGGCTTACTTTAAGGAAGTGTTTTCCGTTTCCTCACTTCTGTTACCAGGTGTTTGTGAGTTAAAACTCTGCTCTGATTTTCAGATACCCCTCACCGTGTTGCCGTTTTGATTACTTTATTTGGATGTATGCTTTCACCGATTCTTCAAGATGATATATTTGGTCAAAATGTTTGCCGTTTGATGTGATCTCATAAGATAAATATACATCTTTCATTAATCTGACCTGCAGGCACTGAAGTGATGGAGACAGTTATTCATAATAACAGTGTCATATTTTATGTGAATCACTGATAGCAGTTTTTTAGGGATGTTTTTTTTTTTTTAATGCTGTTAATAAATGCACTGGGTAGCACGTCCGCCTCACAGTTAGGAGGGTGGGGGTTCGATTCCACCTCCGGCCCTCCCTGTGCGGAGTTTGCATGTTCTCCCCGAGCCCGCGTGTGTCACGTGCTGGTGCCACCTGCGACGGGACCACCCCCCCCTGTCAGTGGGATCACCGTCACCTGCCACGGGTTCATGGACAGCGCTATATCAGCGTCGCCAGCGCAGACCCGAGTGCCAGTCTGTCCCTTGATGCTGCTTCGCTCATCAATCCCGGAGAGAATTGACTCGCTTTGACTACTCGAAACCCTCGCAGAATCGTTGTCCTCTCCAGCCCGATCGCCGCTCCAGCGCCAGCTGTTCCCCTCATCCCCTTCAAATAAAGTCCGTCGTTACGCACTTGGCTGTACTGTCCGATCCTTAACAGTACAGACTGGCCAACACGATGCAGTCAGCGAACGACGAGGCGGCATTGGGCCGACTGGAGCGAGCCGAGACCGCCATCAGCAGCCTGTCCGCCGACATCCGGAACCTGATCGAGGTTGGTCAGCAACAACAGCTGCAGCAGCAGGAGATGGCCCAAGCCCTCCAGAGACTGTCGGTGGCTGCGTCCCCGGCTGTCACGGCACCCCCGCACCGCCCGTCTGCCGAGGCCAGGAGGCTCGTGGACGTCCCGGAGCCCCGCCTCAGCAACATCGAAAAGTTCAACGGCGATCCCAAGCACGTGAGGGCGTTTGTGACCAACTGTCGCATAATGTTCAGCCTCCAGCCCGTCACGTTTGCGTCAGAATCAGCCAAGGTCGGTTTCGTTCTAACCCACCTCACGGACGAGGCGCGGCTATGGGGTTTGGCAGAGTATGAACGGATGGCCCCGGCATGCGATTCCTTCGACGCCTTCGCAGAGGAATTGCTCTTCCTGTTCGACCTGGGATCCGCCGCCGAAGACGCCGCCGAGGAACTGGCGACGCTGCGTCAGGGTAGCCGATCGGTCGCGGAGTACGCCCTTAAATTCCAGACGTTGGCCGGTAGCAGCGGATGGAACGGGCCAGCGCTCGTTAGCACGTTCCTAAACGGCCTCGCGGATTATATGAAGGACGAACTGGTGTCTTACGATCGCCCGCGAACCCTGAAGGGCGCGATGGACTTGGCGGCCCGAGTAGACCGGCGGATCCGGACGCGGCGGCGCGATCGGGAGAGGAGGTCCCCGCGGAATCCGCGTGGCCACATTCCTCCGTCTGCTGGGGAACCGCCCACCACTCCACCCGCCGAGCCCATGGATCTGGGAGGAGCTCGGGTCTCCTCGGAGGAGCACCGTCGACGCCTCTCGCTGGGCTTGTGTTTTTACTGTGGGGAAGGGGGCCATCGGGTGGCGGGGTGCCCGCTAAAAGGCCGGAGCTCACGCGGCGTCGGGGGATCCGCGTGAGCTCGACCAGCACCGGCTCTCCCAGTCCCAGCACGCTCACGCTGCAGGCACGTGTCCAGCTTGCGGGGGGCGACCAGAACGTGGCAGCCTTGGTGGATTCCGGCGCGGAGGGGAACATCATGGACATTAGCCTGGCGCGTCGGTGGGGTGTCGGCTTCCTCCCTCTGAGCCCGTCCATTCCCGCGCGTGCCATTGATGGCCGCCTGATTGGCGAGGTGGCTTTCGTGACAGAACCGGTTAAGGTACTGCTCTCCGGCAATCACCACGAGACCATCCAGTTTTTTCTTCTTTCCCTCCCAGGACAGCAGCTCATCCTGGGGCACCCTTGGTTGCGGCAGCACAACCCGGTGCTGGACTGGGAGGTGGGGGTTGTACGGCAGTGGAGCGAACGCTGCCATCGAGTGTGCCTGAAGGCGGCCACCAGCCCACTCGGCAGAGCCCCGCCCAGGTACAGTCCCGACATCTCCAATGTCCCAGCAGTTTATCACGAACTCAAGGAGGTTTTTGGTAAAGCCAGGGCCGCTTCTCTTCCTCCACACCGGTCCTACGATTGCGCCATCGACCTGTTGCCCGGCACCTTCCCTCCCAAGGGGTGCGTCTACTCCCTGTCCGCTCCTGAGCGCCGGGCTATGGAGGAGTACATCCGGGAGTCCCTGGCAGCCGGCATCATACGGCCGTCCTCTTCACCTGCGGGAGCGGGGTTTTTCTTCGTGAAGAAGAAGGAGGGCACGCTCCGCCCGTGTATCGACTACCGGGGAATAAACACAATCACCGTAAAGAACCGATACCCTCTGCCTCTTCTTTCTTCCGCCTTTGAGAGCCTTCAGGGTGCCACCATCTTCACCAAGCTGGATCTTCGCAACGCCTACCACCTGATCCGCATCCGGGAGGGAGACGAGTGGAAGACGGCTTTCAACACCCCGAGC
Source organism: Syngnathus scovelli (assembly GCF_024217435.2). Lineage (NCBI taxonomy): Eukaryota > Metazoa > Chordata > Actinopteri > Syngnathiformes > Syngnathidae > Syngnathus > Syngnathus scovelli. The sequence continues at coordinate 9,037,405 of NC_090847.1, read as the reverse complement.
GGACACTACGAGTACTTGGTGGTTCCGTTTGGGCTCACCAACGCCCCAGCAGTTTTCCAGTCACTGATAAACGACGTGTTACGAGACATGCTGGACAAATTTGTGTTCGTTTATCTGGACGACATCCTCATCTTCTCCCGCTCGCTTCCTGAGCACATCAAGCATGTTCGGGCGGTGCTGCGACGCCTCCTAGAGAATTCGCTCTACGTGAAGGCAGAGAAGTGCGAGTTCCACACCTCCTCTGTCAAATTCCTCGGCTACGTGGTGCGTGAGGGATCCATCGGAATGGACCCTGGGAAGGTGGAGGCGGTCACGTCATGGCCTGTTCCCGAGACACGCAAGCGGCTGCAACAATTCTTAGGTTTCGCGAACTTTTATCGCCGTTTTATCCGTGGATACAGCACGGCGGCCGCGCCACTCACCGCCCTTACCAGCCCCGCCTCTCCATACAAATGGACAGAACGGGCAGAACAGGCATTTCAGGAGCTTAAGAGGTGGTTCACATCCGCTCCCATCCTCAGAGTTCCCGATCCCGACAGACAGTTCGTGGTCGAAGTGGACGCCTCGAACGTGGGTGTCGGGGCGGTGTTGTCTCAACGCAGCCGCCAAGACGATCGTCTCCACCCGTGCGCCTTCTTTTCTCGCCGTTCGTCAGCCTCAGAATGGAACTATGACATCGGTAATCGGGAGCTCCTCGCCGTCAAGTTGGCTTTGGAGGAGTGGCGACATTGGCTGGAGGGCGCCACCACTCCGTTCATTGTCTGGACCGACCACCGCAACTTGGAGTATCTGAGATCGGCCAAGAGACTGAACGCGAGACAGGCACGGTGGGCTCTGTTCTTTGACCGGTTTGAGTTCTCTCTTTCCTACTGACCGGGTTCCCGTAACGCGAAGGCGGACGCCCTGTCGCGTTTGTTTCCTGGTGGGGAGGAGGGACAGGGTCCGCCTCCCACTATCCTCCCGAGCTCGGTTCGGGTGGCGGCTCTTTCATGGGAGATCGAACGCCAAGTGGAAGCCGCATCACGCGATCAACCCGGCCCCAGCAACTGCCCGGAGGGTCGCCTGTTCGTCCCTGAAGGCCTGCGATCGGCCGTGCTGCAATGGGCGCACGACTCACGCCTGGCCTGTCATCCCGGCGCTGCACGCACGAGGTACGTGGTGGCACAGCGTTTCTGGTGGCCCACCTGGCAAGTGGACACCAGCGACTACGTCAGAGCCTGCTCAATCTGTAACCGCTACAAGACGCCTACTCGTCCTCCGGCCGGGCTGCTTCAACCCTTGCCGGTTCCCCAGCGTCCCTGGTCTCACCTGTCGATCGACTTTTTCACGGGCCTCCCCCCCTCAGAGGGAAACACGGTGGTCCTCACGGTGGTAGACCGTTTTAGCAAGATGACGCATTTCATCCCTCTGCCTAGGCTCCCATCTGCGAAGCAGACAGCGTCCATCATGGTGCGGGAGGTGTTTCGTCACCACGGTCTCCCACGAGACATCGTGTCAGACCGAGGACCTCAATTCGCTTCCACCTTCTGGACGGAGTTCTGCCGACTCCTCGGCGCCACGGCCAGCCTCTCCTCGGGGTTTCACCCTCAGTCCAACGGTCAAGCGGAGCGCCTGAACCAGGAACTGGGCAGGTCTCTCCGATGCATGGCCGCCGGAGACCAGCGCGGGTGGGTCCAACAGCTTCCCTGGGTAGAGTACGCTCACAATTCCCTTCCCAGCTCGGCCACGGGACTTTCGCCTTTCCACTGCGTCTTCGGGTACCAGCCACCCTTGTTCGCCCACCAGGAGCGTGGTGCGGCGTGCCCGTCGGCCCAGGCTTGTGTCCGCCGTTGTCATCGTGCCTGGGCGAGGGGCCGGGCCACTCTTCTCCGCTCTGTTTCAGGCTACGCCCGCCAGGCGAACAAGCACCGGACGCCGGCTCCGGAGTACAGAGTGGGGCAGCGTGTGTGGCTCTCGACGCGGGATTTGCCGCTGCGAGCGGGATCCCGCAAACTGGCGCCCCGCTTTGTTGGACCGTTCCCTATCCAGAAGGTGATTGGCCCGGCCGCAGTCCGTTTGCTCCTTCCAGACTCCATGAAGGTTCATCCCACGTTCCACGTGTCCCGTGTGCGGCCCATCCATGAAAGCGCGTTGGCGCCGGCGCCCGTTCCGCCGCCGCCGCCCCAGCTCGTCGATGGGGGCCCGGCTTACGCTGTCCGCTCCCTGCTCCGATCGCGGCGGCGTGGTCGGGGCCTACAATACCTCGTGGACTGGGAGGGTTATGACGACGCGCACCGCTCCTGGATTCCGAGCCGCTGGATACTCGACCGTTCGCTCATCACGGAGTTCCATCGCTGTCATCCGGACCAACCGGGTCCTCGGCGCGGGCGCCCGAGGAGGGACGGGGGGGACCAGGGGTGAGGGTCCAGGGTGGTCTTGCCCACTGGTACCGGGGTCTTCTGCCCCCGCGCCCGTCGATCCTGCGTCTGGCGAGGTGTCGGACGTTTCAGCGGTGTGCTGACCCCTCCACCTGGCCACCCGGGGTATTGCCTTCCTTTTAGTTTTTTTTGTTTTGTTATTTTCGGTTCCTGGGGACGTCGGGAGCCGTCCCTTGTGGGGGGGGTTCTGTCACGTGCTGGTGCCACCTGCGACGGGACCACGCCCCCCTGTCAGTGGGATCACCGTCACCTGCCACGGGTTCATGGACAGCGCTATATCAGCGCCGCCAGCGCAGACCCGAGTGCCAGTCTGTCCCTTGATGCTGCTTCGCTCATCAATCCCGGAGAGAATTGACTCGCTTTGACTACTCGAAACCCTCGCAGAATCGTTGTCCTCTCCAGCCCGATCGCCGCTCCAGCGCCAGCTGTTCCCCTCATCCCCTTCAAATAAAGTCCGTCGTTACGCACTTGGCTGTACTGTCCGATCCTTAACAGCGTGGGTTTTCTCCGGGCACTCCGGTTTCCTCCCACATCCCAAAAACATGCTTGGTAGGCCGATTGATCACTCCAAATTGTCCCTAGGTGTGAGTGCGAGTGCGAATGGTTGTTTGTCTCTGTGTGCCCTGTGATTGGCTGGCAACCGGTTCAGGGTGTCCCCCGCCTACTGCCCGATGACGGCTGGGATAGGCTCCAGTACGCCCGCGACCCCCGTGGGGACTAAGCGGTTCAGAAAATGGATGGATGGATGGATGGATAAATGCATTTGTTTTCAAAAAACCTTTTTTGAATATCCATGCTTTACTACCTACTAAAGGCCAAAACCTTTTATGCAATGACCTTTACAGGTCGTTTATATTACTTCACACAAACACTACATCCATCTGCTCCTGGTTCGGCCCCCCGGTCAAAATTTAGAACCCAATTCGGCCCGCAAGTCAAAAAGTTTGCCCACCCCTGGTTTAGCCTGTTGTTGCATGTTCATGTCTGTTCTTGGTGTTGGATTTTGTCGAATAAATTTGCCCCAAAATGCGACTTATACTCCGGAGCGACTTATGTATGTTTTTCTTCACGCTATTGTGCATTTTATGGCTAATGCAACCTATATTTCGGAGCGACTTTTAGTCCGAAAAATACTGTAGGGATCATGTCAAATCCCTCATGATAAATCAGTGTGGCATTATTTACTTTGCAATTAATGCCACTGATGAAGATAAGCTTGTTGTGAACAAGGACACACAAAGGACAGCTGGATCATTTCCTTTATTAATTGGGCGATCTCAGTAAATATTTATTTTCAAAACAGAATCAACACAGGGAAATCATAGTTATGCTGTGAGGTTCTGTATTTGAATCTCGGCTGTGGCTGACATGTGGAGTTTGTATGTTTACCCTATGCTTGTCCAAGTTTTCTTCTAAATCACGCTCAGGCATCTGGCGGCATCCGGTCTGGGTTACACTCAGAACAGTCATTGATTAATTCATAAAAATAAATAACTGCAAGCAATAACTGTGTTCACCCCTAGAACTAAGTCAGCAATACAACACCTCAAAAGTACACAGTGGACAACCTTAATGAGGACGAAGAAAACTAGATGGATGTTAATACTGCATAATATTTTTAAATTTTACCTAACAAACTAACCACAGTATCTTTAGCAATCACGGCAATATAGGACATTTCTGCAGGAACATATATTATCGATTCAGCATTTTCATGTTTTGGATGTCTTGAGGGAGTTTTGCAAGTGCACGTAGCTCTTGTGTTGAACACAGCAATGCATGCGTTGATCTCAAACACATTCCAGTACTTAACATTTTGTACCATTTCCTGCTAAGCCTCCCCTGAGAGGACACTCATTGATTTGAAAAACACAAGATGCACTGAAGGTACAAATGCACATTTGTGGTGCGGTCTTGCAGGGTGGGGAGAACAACCTGCTAAAAGCATCACACACGCACACATGCGCACACACGTGCAGCTCATTAGATAGGTAGGCCATGTTAAAGCGAGCAAGACTTATGCCTGTGCTGCTGGATAGCCAGCATGCAGCGGTTAATAGGCTGAGTCAACAGCGTGTGAAATTAAGAGGGAAATAGAAGTCGACAGCAGACATTAAGCCTATCTTTCAATCCTTCTTCACCCTTCAAGACGCCAGACAGTCACTAATGTGACACCCCCTGATACCCCCCCCCCCCATCGCCACCACCACATACCAACAGCACCACAGTTTTAAGCCCAATTCAGTTTTGCCGAGATTGCTTCAACCCTGAGCCCGTTTCCCCTCACTGCACCAGCATGTGCAAAGTGGATGAAGAGTGTGTTAAGATTTATGAAGTTATACTGCATGTTGTGAGGCTTTATACACTCAGGTCCATAAATATAGGGACAGGGACACCATTCTCATCTTTTTGGATTTGAATACCACCGCAATAGATATGAAATGAAACAATTAAGCTTAATAGTGTGTTATTTCAAATTCAGCTTTCATTATGTGTCTCCCACTTTTCAAGGGACCAAATTAAATGTTACCGATTAGCAATCAAAAATTAAATTTTCACCCTTGAAATACTGGTTGCGAAATCTTTGTGGTCAATCACAGTCGGAAGTCTGCAACATATAGCGCTCACCATCCAGTGGATTTCAAGAAACTAACATGAAAAGACATGAGGCGTACAATTTAATTGTGCCCGTGTCACACAAGTATCACTCATATCTGTAGTTCAAATACACCAGAAGGTTGATCATCCCGAAAGGGAATAGAGAGGTGTATTTTTAAACTGCTAACAGAAAGAACAAAAAGCAGAGAACAATCAAAGCAAGGTAATATTGCAATTGAAATTAAAGCGACTAAAATACTTCTCCACTAAGATGTCTTAGTCAAGATTTCCACTGGGAGGATGTTTGGAATCCTTTTTTCTATCCTCCTTGATATGTTAATGTGCACCTCGTGTTTTTTCTTTTTCCTTAACATTCGGAAACAAAATCTTTTTTGCTGAGAACCTCATTTTGCCAAAGCAGGGAGGAGTCTTATTTGCATACGAAATGCTTGTGTCAGAATGAGCACCGGACTAATGACATGAGCGAAGAAGAAAGAACAAGGCAGTTGCCAAGGTAATATGCAAAACAGTCTCTTTATTCTCAATTAAAGTTGAGAACCTTCAACCACGGAGGTTTAGTGAAGTTCTGATCACTTAAGACGAACTCGCTTTGCTACAAAAATAACTGGAAAAAATGTACTATTCCTCCATGTGACACTTTGAGGGACAATTTCATGGCATCTTGCAGAAGGTGATATCTTTCGGCTTCGCAGGCAGCAGCTCTGTTAGATCAGCCTCAGGTCACACTCCAGTGAAGTTAGTTATTGCCTTCACACTACAAATAGGCTATGAGTCACTTGCACAAGTGATAACTTAGACAGAAGTACATCAACAAATTACCTGCAATCTGTAGATGCATGTCATTAAGCTATAAGGATAACCTAAAATAATCTAAAGAATAATTTGAACGTGAGATCAAAACATTTAAATCTAAAGCGTTTCCAGCACATTATTGTCATTAATGGTTTTTCCTGAAACGGTTACATTTGCGATTATAACGTTTGTTGCTGCAAGCAGGGAGTCTTTGCTTAGTCAATGTTATTTTTACATATTTCTTCATGCAAAGATTGTTCATTTTTCAATTTAAATGTTTACTTGTCACAATTCTCTCTCGCCCTCTCTGTCTCTCTTGCTCTTCCTTTCTTTCTCCATCCATCCATCCATCCATTCAACCATCATCTGTCCATCCATCAGTACATTTTCAAGTGACCCATCACCCAAAATAAAGGAAACCTACAACTAAATTGAATAGATATTCTGCATTAAAAAATAAATTGTAACAATTTCGCCCGCAAATACATATAAATAAATAAATAAATAAATAAATAAATAAATAAATAAATAAATAAATAAATAAATAAATACTTATGCATAACTTAAAAAGAAGTGTTGTATGTCATCGTATAATTTAAAAAATAATATTTTTAAAACACTGGCTTGAATTAATATTTTTTACACTAGTTTCTTTCTAGAATATGCTCCAATTTACAATAATAATCGCTCAATGACACCGTTTGTATTGTTTAAATTGGATGGATGTGATGATGAGAAGAGACAAAAATGGATCTAACCCCTTTACAACGGACACAAAGGCCCAAATGACGCTGTCCTTGATGTATTCTGTGTTCATCTTGGAGCCTTGAAACCACTAGAGGGTGCAACAACGAGCAAAGAAGCCATAAAGTTGATGTTTTAATTCCCTGCTGGCATGGAGCGCTGTCACCACATACCAGAACAAATACGCGTTGAATACCCAAATAAATCACTTTGTCAGATAAAACCGCTGATATTTCAAAGCAAAAAATTAATGAAAAGCAAAATCGCTCTGGGGCTTCCTGTCTCTCCAGAGGCAAATCAAAGTGTGTTAAACTTCCTGTTGCAGTCAAAATGAACACAAGTGGCCGAGGACTTGGGGGAGATAGATACGTATCGATCACAGTGGTGAGAAAAGCGAAGGGAATTTCATTGACCTGTGTGCAAAAACTGCAGTGCGTTACTGCGCCAGATCAATAGCCTCGATTTCTCTTCACTCTCTCAGGGGGGACTTTTAATCCCAAAACCTTTTTTTTTGTCTGGGTGCTGCGGGCCTGGAACGACACCCAAACACAAAAAAAGAACAACTGTTGCTACATAAGCCTTCTTGTGTCAAGGTTTTAGCTACCTTTATCCTCTTTTACAACCAGCAAAAGAAACAGAGCACCTGTGAGATGTTGACGTTCCAGTGCGGGTGCTTTGGGGAGAGATTGTGCATTAATGCGCTGCCTTTATATTCCATGACCAAGGTCGCCAGTGGAAAAGATGAAAAGCGATGGCATCCCTTCAGACGGATTGTAGAAAGATGTAGGTGTACAGCACACGGATGTCAGTGTGGAATGTGTGGAGCCGAGAGCGTTTTCAATGAGCTGGGCATCATTAATCAATTCTCAAGAACCCACGAGGGCTTAGAGTGTTTGAATGTGTCGGGATTACCATAGAGGGCATGTTGCGCCTAGAATACTGAATGACTCCAAGATTCTTGTTGTTTGAGATGAATGAATCAATACACACGTTTGATGCCTAACACACACACAAACACTTAAACTACGTACAAAGTGGGCAATATTCATTATCCATTTTTTTTCTCACATCTTTTTCTTTCTGTCCTCCTTTTTTCACATAATCTACATGTATGCCTTCCTCTCTTTGTTGTTTCTAGATCCCCTCCTTCTTTTCTGACCTCTCTGGATGGCTATTTTACTTCAGTAAAAGGCCACAACCACTTTTTAATATATCTACAGCACACACTTATACAAGCTTTTATGAACATGAAGGCCACCTATCAAATTGATGCCTTATCTAAAAGAAATGTTAGGTAGTCCTTGCAGTTTAGTCAAGAAACTCCCAAGTTATTATTCAGAGGAAAATAGCATACATTTCTGTTCTTTTGAAATAAATAGTGTGTCATTGTCCTCTCACATAAAAGCATTTATGACAAATGAAGGGCTTCTCCCACATAGATGCTTTACTTCAAATAAACACGCTAGTTTTTGTGCTGAAATACCTTGGATTTGTATCTTTTTGTCTCCAATGGACATCTTTGTCTATCACCATCCTTATATAAGCATTTGTCCAATGAAGGCCTCTCAGAAATTAATCAGGGAAACAAATCATTGGTATAAGAAGTACTGTAATACTTCAGGTTAGATTAAAACCAGATGTGTTCTGCGGACTTAATTCTGGTAATGACGCAACAATGGCACAACAAGCTTGCATAGGAACAGTTTATTTCCAACATTTCGGGTTTCCTTTCTTTTTGTGAGTCTGTCCCCATAAAGCTTCTGGTTCGCAACACACACGCACGCACACACACAGGCACACACACGCACATATAGACACTTTAGGTGTGTGTTCTCAGTGGGAGAAATCACTGGCAATGATGGTGTATTTCTGAGCCAGAGGAGGCCGTGCCAGGAAATGAGTGATAATAAAACACAGCGGCGCACAACGGCAGCACATCCCGACCTGCTGGCTTCCACAAAGGGATGATCGGACTGTTCGAGTCTACGTCACACAAGCCAGTCTGTTATATTTTGTCTGGTTTTTGTAAACTGATCACATTACATTGATCGTACATTTATCCGCATTTCAGGGCGTCTCCTCAGAAGTAAAACCACAGTGGTATTTTTCATGGTGTGCAAACTCCAATGTGGGAAAGCTTATTGATGTAATTAGTGTGGAAGAGGAAATGGATGACTCGCGTGATCTCCCACGAGAAGATGATAACTTTCAGCCGAATTTAATTTACATTCAATTTACTCAGTGTAATGTCTTCAAGGAGAAATAGAAAGAGGGTCATAAAAATCCATCATCATTCCTGACAGCTGAAGGACTGAGAGGCAATTCACTTTAGAGACGTTTATTCTGAATGAATTGATGCCGTGAATAGACTCATTAGAAACAGCTTTCAGTGGGATTCAATGCAGTACAAATGACAACCACGGTCATAAACATACTGTTCAAATTAATATGTCCGTCACAGCATCATCGTTTACATTTGTTTTCACTCAGCTTTCCTAAATTTTGCAAGTGTACTGAGCCTGCAAAGACAACTAAACATAAGGGCAATTGTTGTTGCACTGTAAGAGCAATTCTGTTTATTTTTACATATTTTATCCACTGCGTACCTGGCAAGACGGCAGCTTCAGTACTAATAATCACATGATCCCTCTATAGCCATCAAGTGCACATTTAAAGCCCAATACAATATTCTGCTGTGTTTGGAATCATTCATACAAGAGTCTCAGCAATAGAGTAGCAATAAAAAGTGACTAGAATAGAAGGATTTTTTATGTTGAAATATTCTAAACTTAAAGTTAATGTGACCTCTAAGATTTACCAATCCTGTGTGTAAATAGATGACTTACTTGAAATATATGCATAGGGCCTTTGGTAGTTCAATGAATAAACACATATGCCAACTGTTTGACGAACTACACTGTATACTTTTTGTTTGCTCTCACACAAGAATTAATAGATAATTATTTAATGCATGGGCCTGGTGTAATTGTAATCACCATTAGCTAATGTGTGACAAGATCCAGTATATATTTTCTTTCATCTTGAACATCTCTTGACTTTACTGTGTGTGTAGGTGTGTGTGCGCGTGTGTGTGTGTGCGTGTGCGTGCGTGTGTGTGATTACACGTACAGGTTCTCAGTTTGTCCGGAACGTTCTTGAATACATTGTCGCTCTAAGGCTTAGAGCAACACTTATTTTTCCCATTAATTGCCTGTAGCCCCAGTTTAATGCTGCATGTGTGGGTGAGGACTCACATTATGTGTGAGGCATATGCGTGAGGCTTCGAGTAATTATCTGATCTTATGTGAAAATGTGTTGTAAAACTTTAGAGGGCTTCACAAGTGAGAAGCCTAATGAGACTTTTATGATCTCTTAAGAGTCGTGACTGTCACTGTCAGTAAATCAGATGGAATAAATTTACAAAAATTTGTCTTCTTATCAATTAGCAGCAAAAATCTAATCAGATTTCATCTTATTTACAGAAGTATGATGCACTGCAAACAGATGACCAACACTTACATTATACAGGCAAAGAATTATTGTTGAATAACTGGAAGCAGGATGTGTTTAAAAATAGCAAACATATGCACACTGAAACTGTTGTTGCCAAAGACCAATGGAATATTCTGTTTCTGACCTTTTTTGGTCAAACATTAGATAAAGTCGAGCTAAATACAACCGACCATCTGACTTGAGTTCAAAATACTTGCGTGCATGTTTGTGAGCAGCAAGTTGACTAATGGCTCAGGGCCACATGTGGAGCTCTGTGACAAAGTGAAAATGGTTCTGCTCGACTTTTTATGGAGTACAGTCGCAGACTTCATAATTGTGCACACGGAGCTGAATTAGTCTCAATAACTGTAGAGAGGCACTCATCAGCAAACGTTAGAGCTTTGCAGTGCTTAAAATATTCAAAAGCTATGCCCTTGAGCATAAACCTTTTTTTCCTTTCTTTGCGTTCCACGTTTGACTTCCCGCTCTGTCGACAGCAACTTATTTCTTTGACTGATTTCGTCGCCTGTACTTGCTTATGCATGAAATCCAAGGTGGCTGAGGTCACAAATAAGCTGTGTTTTAAATTCACACGGCGGCCTAGCGTAAACGTTCCTTACAAACGATGTAAATATATGTCTCTGGTAGAAGAAAATAGTGGATGAATACAAAAAAATATGTAGGCAGCCCTTCATAGCACAAGGGAGCATATTTGGAAACCGGATTGGTGTTTATTGTAAGGCGTCACAACCTCGTGAGTTTTTTTTTTCTAGCCATTTTCGATGCTGCTTAATCTCATTAGGATTCCGACCAAGCTTGAACCTATCCCAGTTGACTTTATGTGAGAGAAGGGAGTAGTTGCCAGCCAATGGACGGGCACAAATCGGCAAACAAGCATTGACACTCACATTTATGTCAATGGACAATTTATCATCTTGAATGAACCTAGCATCCAGTGAAACTGAAATTTAAAAAAGAACCAGTCTTGGGTGTCAGTCACTGTTCAGTGCAGCCACATAGGTCGACATTGCTGGCGGGTAGCTGTGCACCTTAAAAAAAGTTAGTTTTAAAACAATGCTGTCAGGCTGGGTTCAAGGCAGAGGACTCGGATGCGGAGTGTTACTAAAAAAGGATTTATTCCAACTGGTGGGAGACAGGAAACAACAACTCAAAGCGCCTCTTACCGAGGGAAACCAAGGGGCAAAAAGTACTAACAAAAGACGTCGCACTCAGGCGAGACAAAAAAGGGAGTACATCTACTGGTTCGCTTAGCTCAAGGAATCGCTGGTTGTCGGGACGGGGCAAGACGCACTGGCACAAGACAAGGGGAAGACACGGACTAAATACACACAAAAGGGCAGGGACACAGGTGCAGACAATTAGGCCAACTGACACAGGTGCACACAATCGGGATCAGGGAATACAAGACAACAGAAGCACAGAGGAAGGAACCACAAACTGAAACGAGAGAATTGACAAAATAAAACAGGAAGTGAAACTATGATACAGGACAAGACAACAACAACCCGAAAAATAAGCATGACAGCATGACAAATGCAATGCAAAATGCAACATGAAATGGGGTTCTATTGTTTAAATTAATGACATATGGTAAATGTATGTATGTGTGTGTGTGTGTTGTGTGTGTCTGTGCGTGTTCTCTACACACAAACTTATTTCGCCCTTTGCCCATATCTTGTTTATACATATGTGGTATGACTACACCACCAGTGTGCCTCTGTAGGTGCTGCTGTTTTGGTTATCATCAGAGTTCAAATGGGCTCAGCGGTTAACTTTTTAATGTCCATGGGTCATCAATCAAGGAAATCACAGTCACTACCTGTGTTCTCCCTCACTGTGAAAAAGGCGCTACTTATTTGACAATGCACCCAAAGACTAATTGAGGATTTAGCACAAAAGTAAGACAGGGAAAGACATGCTGAAAATAATATAGCTCTTTAATGTAGTATTAAATATTCATTTTAGAAAAGTATTTACAGGCAACATCACCAGAAATTAGTAGGAAATCACACAAAATGTTAAGCACTCGATTAGGATCAAACTAGACTGTTTTTGTAGCAACATAAATGTAAGCAGCGCCACTCACTTCATAAAAATAGTCACAGAACATTCCACAGACATGGCAGATTCACAGGGCCGAACACCTTGGATGCACAATAACATATTTATTTAGATTTTTTTTTTTTTAATCCCATATCCTCTAAAATGAAGTACTCGTTCCTTTCCCACCTTCATTATTTTGTAGGGCGTGTGAAAAGCAGAACTCTAAAACAATAGTATCATTTCATAGGCGTAGAGGCTGCTGAAAAGGCTGAGAAACACTTTGCTATGAAACCTGTTTTTACACCAAAATTATTTAATTTACCCATATCTTATAATTAATAGATCATTAATTTTATAACATAAACAATGAAGATTTATATGGCAGCTCTCTACTAAATACAACACATGCTTTCCTGCTTAAAATCCTACTAAAATCGCACCAGAACACACTCTTACGGTACACCGTCCTAATCGGCAAATAAGTGCACAGTTATTAAATTAAATCTGGACACAATTATATTGAAATCAGATTAAATTTCATTAAACAGAGATTTTAAAAATAAATTTGTTGTCGCAGGATGCAAACAATGTGGTCCTTTTCCAGAAGTGACTGAATGAAACCAATGCAGTAGCACAATGTCCTTTCAGTTGGGTTACTTCAGTTCCGAAATATGTAGCTGTGCTTGATAATATGGCAACACAATGGATGTAGATGCCTAAAAAGACTATATACGTATAAACTACCCACAAAAGGTTTGGGGTGTCATTTTTTTTTTATTACATGTGAGGATGAACCTAAAATGCACTGTAACAAACTTAATTTGTCTGAATTTTGTCCCTTTTTTCAATGTTGTAGTTCTTTTTTGCATCTTATTGCAACTGATGACACTATGATAATCTAAAGTCAGTGGGTACGCCCCTGTGAGCACTTCCTCTATAGGCCTTACAACAGTAATGACCAGTCACACAATTTTATGTCATTTGGATGTCATAACATCAAAATGTGAACAGCATGATGGAAAAGAATTTTCAATACCAATTCAAAATGAACAAGGAACTGTATTGATCCATTCATGGGTCAAGCACCTGTTGCGAATTTTGCCATCCATTTAAACTCTGATTGCACAAATTAAGATTAAATACCAGCATTGTAAAAGCTTGTTGTGGAAATGTATCGTGATTGCCATGACTCAATTTTTCAAGAACTACTTTTACCGTGCTTTGGCAGAAGTTCTACGTCTTCTGAATGGAAGAATGGTAGTCATGGAGACTAGGATACATTTTCACAGCAAAGATTTACAATGCAAAAAAGGTGCATTAGCCCGCCAAGATTGTATCTTGTTAAAGGTAATCAATTTTAAATTGGAAAAAAAAACTTTAACATAGTCATGAGGTAGACGTTTCTTCATCCCCGTGTGCTGCCGGAGGCGGAGTGTGGTCTGCTCACATTAATTTCTGCTATAATCATTTTTTGACTGGTTCGACTTAGAAAATCAACTAAATAAAAAAAAAAAAAAAACATTAGAGAAGTAAACAGGGAACATTGCATTATAGGTTCATCCTGAAATTTTAAATGAAAAGTCTACCTTGTGTCAAAATAGATTTAGCAATGTGTCCATCTACTCTGTTAGCACCGAAAGAGAAGGCTTTCACTTCCAGTTGAACGTTCGGCCCACCAGCTCAAAGAATTTCCGGTTGGGCTGGTGAAAGAACTGGTAGAGTTTTTGCAAGATGGCGGTAGCCACGCGAGGGTGCGCCCTGCCCTTGGAGTCGTGCAGGCAGCGCTCCCGTCCGTGCTCTCGCAAGCAGTAGAATCCCTTGGTCTTGTTAAAGTAGAAGTTGGAGGTGTTGATCTGCGGCTCCAGTCTTAAGAAACGCTCTACCTTTTTCATCTCGGGAAGGGGGTCTCGGATGAGCTGGTCGCCATCCACCAGATGGATGCTCTCCAGCGGAAAGTACCGCAGCCAATTCTGCATGTGCACGTAGTACAGGCTGCGATTGAGCGCCTTGTAGCCCAGGTTGACCTCGCCATCCTTCATTAGCACCGACTCGATGGGCTGGTAGCGTTTGTGCTTCTGGAGGCGGTTGTAGAAGACTTGCGTGTAGTCCGACAGCACACGCTCCGTGGGGTCTCTGAGGATCAGCAGCAGCTTGGCGTCCGGGTCCATTTGATGGATCCGCTTGGGGACTTTGGCGGATGTGAAGTACGCCGGCGTCTTTTCCACGGTGATCTGATTAGGGTAGGCGAAGGGCATCTGGCTGCGGTACCAAGGCAAGCCCTTCTGGAAGTGGCTCTCCCAGTCAAAGAAATGCACCTCGTTCTGAGCCGCAGCGACAGAGTGGTGCAGGCTAAGCATCTCGATGAGTGCCCGCGTCCCGCCTTTCCTTACGCCGATGATGAGGACCCGCGGCAGCTGCTGCACCGTCTCGTTGGGATGGCTCACGGTGCCGTTGTCGCCCGGGGAAGGAGAGATGGGCGGCCCCTCTGTGTCGGTCAGTGGCCCGGAGGAGGGGACGGTTGGGGACTGCATGGCGAAGAGCAGCAGCCCAAGGAGCAGAGCGGCCATGAGCGAGGTCCTGACCCTGGAGGATTTCAGCCTGGCGAGAGCGAAAACACTGGATCCCACATTGAAAGCTGACTAGGGACAATGGGAGCACTGAAGAGCAAAAAAGGCTTGGCCTCTTCTCTGCAAGGAAGAAAATATATGAAGTCACGTGTAAATTACTTCATTTACATGGTGAAACGTGAAACCTACAGCCCGTGCGCCATACGTTGTAATAATATTAGTAATACTCAGATCAAATTTATGTTGACGCTTCACAATGGATTCATTATTCACGTACTCACATGTTCACACTCTGGTGGTGGTAAACTACATTGTGTAATCACAGCTGCCCTGGGGCAAAAGCATGGCTGCCAGTATGCCACCAAAATACCACACAAAAATCACACCCAGCCGTACACCAGTGTGAGTGACACTGCAGTGAAAGTGGGTGAATAGTCTTGCCCAAGGACACGACGACATATGACTCGGACAGAATGGGATTCGAACAGCTGACCCTTCGTCACTGGACGACCCGTTTTATTGTACCTAGTTTAAAAAACACATGCAAGGCCAGTCTAACTGTTAAAAATAGTTAAGCCATTTAAGCCACCATTTCAGCTTTTTATCCATCTATGTATCTATCCATCCCCACTAAGAGCCAGCCTTTAGTAATCATAATAATAATAATAATAATAATAATAATAATAATAATAATAATAATAATAATAATAATAATCTGGTGGGTGGGAATGTTTTTACATTATATATAGTACATACATAAATATACATAACATGATCATTCTAATATGTGCATACATATGAACATATATGAATTTTCTATATAAATTAATTTAACATAAATTAACACATTTTAGGGTGAAAAGATGGCGAAATAAATACAACTAATGATGCAAGACCCTTAAATGTGTAAAGGTGGTGTACTTGCCCACCTCCTGTAAAACTAAAGGTACTAATTGTAAAAACTAAATATATAGTGTGAAAAAAGCGTCTCAAGGGTCTGAATATCTATTCAAGAAAAAAGTCTGAAAAAAGTGACTAACAATATGACTGTCACCATCTGGAATCTATTGGCACGCAGAACTTCATGCACAGTAATAGTAGTGAAAAACATGCATTTGAAGAGAACAGTCAGGAAAACGCGTTCACGAGTTCATTCAGTAATTTTTTCCTACCTCCTGAGTCTACAAAAGTCCACGGGAGCGTTATGTGATCTTCTGCGGCATCTCTCTTGCTACGCTCCGCTTGTTTACGCGCTCACGCCGAACAGAGCTTACCTCCGCGGGGGAGATGGAGCCAGCATCGACTGCAGCGGTTAGCTTCTTCCAGTGGAGTGTCAGCACCCTGACTGACTGCTCCTCCTCTGCTCCCATATGAGGCTTTTCTCAGTGTTTTTTTCTTTCTAGATGTACGCCCACATGGAAGCCGTGCTACCTTTTGATTCATAATGACGTCACTGCGAGCATCGCTTGCATGTGGGGCAGGTGACATACAGCATTCAGTTTGAATGTCACTTAAATATCGTCATTTACTAATTTGGTTAAAAAAAAATCTTGTACTGGGTTTCTACATAGTGAGATTGTGGTTTACACATCAGCATCGCAGTAAAAAGAGGGTTCAAATCCCAGCTCAGCCCTTCTGTGAGGATTTTGCATGTTTTCCCTGTGCTTGCGTGGGTTTTCCTGGATTTTATATTCCCAAAACATACATGTTTGCCTCCATAAATCCTCTTATTAGTTTTTAGGGATGAGTGTGCATGTGAATGTTTATGTGCTTTTGACTGACTGACTGACTGGTGACCTTTTCAGGGTGGGTATGAGGTGGACTCCAGACCGGGTCATAATAGTTTTGGATATAGTAATTTAACGTTTGATTAATACCATTTTTAAAATTAATTATTTATCTGTAGAAAATGTTTTTTGTTTTGTTTTGGGGAAATGTTTTGGTTTAGTTTTTAGTAGTTTTATGGAGCATATGTCAAAATAAGGTTGCTAAGAATTGTGGTAGAAAATAAACTACAATTCTGGAACAACTGACTATCCCTCTTCTGTGTATCTTCAGAGCAGAGAAATGAATACATTTAAAATAAACCGGGAAAGATTATGTATGATATTCATTGGCAAAAATGAAATCGTATGACATTTTCCATTTAATAGTTCATTTTTGTTAGTTTCATGAGTGTATAGCTGTTGTATCAGTTAGTTTTCCTTTCTTTATAAAGATTTTGTTTTAATTTATCTCGCTAAGCAAAATGTTTTTCCAATTTTAGGTTCAGTTAAAGTATTTTGTTAGTTTTTGTTAACTATAACAATTTTGGCTCCAGCTCACTAGTGACCCTAATGAGAACAACAGTTATATATTATTGAATGTTATCCTAAATATGCATTTGTACAAATACAGAATCTTACCCGCAATAGGCACTTGTTACTTTCTGAAGTTGATCAGGGCTATATTATTTAGTATTGCAAATATTGACAAAGATGTTTGAGGACATTCAAACACAGGGACTTAAAGGCTTTGAAGAATGAATATGAATACATGCACACAAGGACAGAAAATGGATGCGATTCCTACCCTGTGGGCAATCATCCATATTAAATATACTTTCTGGGAAGCTGTAGGAGATTGAATTCATCTTTCAGCATGCTTCAATAGGTGCTGCTGTTTTTGATAGTAACAGAGTTTAAATGATAGCAGCAGTTCAATGTCTGTATGGAGTGTATGAACTGAGAAAACTACTTCCTCTTATTTATCATAACATGAATAATGCACTGCTTTTGCATAGCGGTCAGTCAGTGTTCATTGGCATCGTAGCGCATTTAAAAATAACGTAAATACTCTCAGTTGTACAATGAAACTCCATTGTTGTAGCGATGACATCTTGTGTGATGTTTTGGCCATCATCCCCAAGCCAGGAGTGAATTTGGCTTGTTGTTATTCAGTCATATGTCATCACTTTGTTTACACTTTACTAGCACAAAGGGAGATCTCTCTGGACATTTGCCTTGAGAAGTACACGCACTATGACCTTTGTGTTCTTCTGTTTGTATTTGTTGAAGTGTGCGACCCTGCAGCAAACACGCTAGTTTATTTTCTGCTCAGACACACACACTCCCGGAGTGCTCATGCAGTATTTGGGCGGAGTGAATGTTCTTGCAATGTTGAGCATCTTTTTCTGTTTGTTCATTCTTTTAATGGCTAAATGAGAAGGTCAGGTTTGAAAATTTTCACATAGAGGTGTACTCGAATTTATGATGATGACAGATTAATGATGATGACAGACAGCCATATTGCGATTATTGTCACTGTTTCCCATGGGAAAATCTGAAGAAAGAGCAATTATGATGATGTCATGGGTTTTGAGAAAGCTGTCAAACCAGCTGCACGCAAGCATTTGCAGTGCAACTGACAAACCCGTTTCTTCACTGATAAACACTGGCTTTTTTTTTTCGTGCAAGTTTGATGACAGATGACATTTTTATTGTGTGAAATGAGAAGGCGGGGATTTCATCATCATTTTCATTATTACCTTCATCAGCCGTTATCATTATTGCCATCCTCTCCCGCCTGCCAGGAGTCACAGGAATGCATTAGTGGTGCGCTCCATAGGAAGTAAGCAAGAGTCTTCTGAACAAATCACGACAGGGCCATGAATGCCCAGGGGAGCCGGGAATAGACGTTGATGCATGCTGGGGCCAAGGTACGCAGGCACTGCATTGATCTGAAGAAGTATTCAAACGCTTGAACCTTTCACATTTTGAGATTTTATGTGACTGATCAACACAACATAGCACATAATTATGAAGTGGAATGCTAGGGAAGCGTGGCACTGCCAATGTGGAGTCAAACACTTTGGACTGGCAAATACGTTTGTTTGACTGTATTTACAAATTGTACTTGCAAATACGCTCGTGGAGCTAAATGCTGAAAATGTCCTGAATCGCCTTCCAAAGCTGAAAAAAATATTTGGTTTACTCACGTCGTGTTGGGTAGTATAAGACCCATTGTAAATGCATCTAATAACAAGACATGTTAGCTATCTTGTGCTGATTAGCCAAAACTCCTGCAGTTCGACACCTGCTGATTTGCATATTCACATATTTTTTCCCTCCAATATTTTTTCCCATTTTGGATTTTTCCTAATTTTTCTTAGATTTTATTTCCTCCAATCCCCCTTTATGGGATGCACAATAGCTCAACTGCTTTATGAATTATGGGAGATATTAAAAACATTAAAAAGTGTATAAAAGTGCATCAAGCGGCATATTTTAAAATCTTTATATTGTTCCCCTCTTTTAACTCAATTAAATAAATAAATGATGAAATGTGTTGCAGCCAAAAAGCATCTGGTTTGTTGACACTGGCCCTTTTCTGTAAGTGTAAACATCATTACCACTCAGGAGTTGGATGCAGCACTTCATGTAGGCTGAGCAAAGCCACCAGGGGATTACTATTTATAACCACCACCACCAAAAAAAAAAAAAAAAAAAAAAAAAAAAAGGTAAGCGGAATCTTTGTGTATCAGTAATTACTGCAGAGGTGCAAATCCTTGGAAATGGCCTTCATTATATACGCACGCCTTAGCTAAGAAGTGAGGATAATGACTGGTGGGGGATTAACCCGACTTGCCACCAGCAAGCCTGCCCATTCCACTCCTTCCATCATTTGCCTGGATGGGAGCAAAAAAAAAAAAAAGGCTTGCCGAAGGCCTTTTTGATCAGCGTGTGATGTGATGCCATGTGACAGGCCTCAGATGCGCCCATTTACTGTAGTTTTCCCACTACTCCCCAAAAAATGCTCCGCTCAGAGGATTAACAAAACTTCTGACACAGCTGCAGTTGAAATATTTTACTCGACTGCTTTTCATGCTCTTGTGTGTGTGCGCGTGGGTGTGTTTGTGTGTGTGCGCGCACGCGTTTGCGTAGGTGTAAATCAAACAGCTTTCAAGCATACAAAAATAAGGATTAGCGGTTGTTTGGCATAAATAACATTTAGGAAAATTCGCGGGACTGCGGCTTGAGAAGTCATTCAAAGCCATTTCCTGTTCAATACGCTCCACATTTTGATTGAAGAGGAAGAAAGACTAACGTCTGCATCCAAACACTGGATGTACAAAATACGTGACAAAAAAGGTTTGCAAACCACACTTTGCCCATCACCACCCGAGACATTGGAGAGGATTGCTATTAACTTAAAAGCTTGTGTTTACAGATGTTTACAGTTAAGACTGCAATTACCTCAACGCACAAGTTGACCAGTCAGAACCATAGACACTCGAGTTGAATTAAAAGTAAACTTTGCTCGGAATGTGGAAAGCATAGCATCTTTATTCATTCACTCATATCCTTTTTCTAAAAAACTAAATTCCAGAATCGTCTCAGAATGGTCTTGCCATGCAGCTGCTTCTAAGAGACCTGCACATTTTGTAAACTGAACCACTGAACAGTTGGACATTTCTATTAAAAAAAACAAATGGTCAAATTCAGTTGAGCTGTGAAGATTAAAGTTCTGCGCAGGCTTGTTGTGAAATTTTGCCTGAAAGATGAAAACTCATTACTTTTTCCGAGTTGTGTATATTTTAATGTGCGTACATCAAAATAATCCTCTAAAATTTAGAGTCTTATCTAGAGTCTAAATAATAAGATATAGGGGTTTAATGAAAGTTTATTTAAGGAGGAAAATCAATTTTGATCCGGCCAAACTGAATCAAATTGTTACATTTTAAATAAGATTTGCACATCAGGTAAAAATGACTGAAAATCTTTTTTGTTTCTGTTGACTTCTTTGAATATACTGATTAAACTGTGTAACTTAGTTCAGAGCGACACCAGCTCAAGTGTTCGCTCTTTGAGTAATCACAATACAGAGTACTGATACCTTTAATATTTTTTAATACAAACTTTCACTTAACACAATAACAAAAAATTGTGAACATGGACCTTTCTTTCTAACGCAGATGATGATTCGCCGATGTGTCAATGTGCCATAGTATAGCACAAACTATGAGGACTTACTCAATGTTAGATTTGTTTTGCCTTAAGTATCGATGTCTGGTATCGGCAGCCTTCATGAGCACCCGATAACTACAAACAAGGCCACAATTGGCCAGTACGTATAT
This sequence comes from Syngnathus scovelli, assembly GCF_024217435.2. Classification (NCBI taxonomy): domain Eukaryota; kingdom Metazoa; phylum Chordata; class Actinopteri; order Syngnathiformes; family Syngnathidae; genus Syngnathus; species Syngnathus scovelli. The sequence continues at coordinate 9,016,595 of NC_090847.1, read as the reverse complement.
ATGGGTGGGGAGCAGCATACCTAGGTGTGTCACATCTGCTTGGTTGTACCTGCAATGCCACTTCCGGCACCTCAGTAAAGAACCGTTTCTGATGTTAATAGAGCTTCGGGTGTTGCCATCACACATTCCACAATGCGCTACGACAAATGTGAACAAAGCGGCAATGTTTGGTGCCATGTTGGTTACACATTTCTCACAATTCATCTTTTTTATGACAAAATATAACTTTAATTCATTTGTTCTGTTTTGAGTTAGAGGTAAAAATTCTTGAACTTTGTCTTCCATTTTACACTGGATGCTGTTGACTCGAGGCTGTGCTGACATTTGAACACAAGCAATATATTTGAATGAGGTGCGGCGAGTTCCTCATCGCCAAACAGTGAGTTCTGTAAAGTATTATTTTTCATGAGTTCCTGGTTGTAGATGGTTTGTTGTGGGGATGAATCAAACCCTTGTATTGTCAACCACATCAGTTTTTGTGGTTGAAAATGGGATACATGTGTGAAATAGCTTAGACTGAGCTCTAAGCATCTGACTTTGTGTTTTTAATCAATTTGATGGTTGTAACATGCACACAATCGTGAAAAAAGAAGGCAAATGGGTCATGCTGTGTTTCTCAGTTATTGCGAAATAATCCACAGTGAAGAAGGGGAAATATTGTAGGAATAGTGGATGAATGTCATTGGGCAAATTTCTGAACTAATTGAGGGCAGCAGTTAGGAGTCCATGGAGGGCTCTGAGAAATGCTAGCCGTCATACAAGACTGTGCTGGGAAGAGAAAGAAAATCAATGGCCATAATTGCACAATAACAGAGCAGCCATTGAGGCGCAGAGATTGGGAGGAAGATGGGTGCTGGTGGGGGTCTGGGGGGTACTATAACAAATCCCAAAAATGAGTTTAAGGAATAAAAGGGTGTTTTATGTAAATCTGAACATCACTGAAGGAGTTATGATGCACTAAAGTACCCTGCCGAAAGAGGTTTTCATATATAAATTTGAGAAAATCAGTTTTCAAAATCTGGAACATTTAAGATCATTTAAAACCTTTTAGACATGTTTAGTACGTATTTAGAACACACTCTTGGGATTCTTCTGCATTTTCCTTTTCCTATTTTTATGAGCTTTTGGCACTGCTCAGAACATACTACATCTGGTGGAAAGATTTGGAGCCATGCAAGATTCTGGTTTGCGTTTCTTCCAAGCTACTGGGTTGCCATCTAGAGGAAAAGTAATCTCATTTTTTTTAATTGTGTGAACTTAATTTGAGCTTCATTGCTTGAGCTGGTGCTCTTCGACATGTAAATGTTATCCAAATGAATTTTTAAAAACAAAAGAATCCCTCCTGCCGCCTTTGTAGTGTGCTGGATATGTAAAAAATTTACTTCCAGCATGGTTTAACTATTGCACTATCGAATTATTTATTCTCTGCTTGGCTCAGCAATGGCGAGTCACCAAGCTGCTGTCTTTCTCACGCCGCCTTTTCACCGTTGTCCCTTGAGATGCACGCAGCGAGATGAAGAGATGATGCCGCCCACTCCGTCACAAAACCTCATAGAAAATTTCACATTTCACATTAGCTTCAAAACATGTTCATTTTCCATAAGAAAAAAACATAATCTTTTTATGCATCAAAATATAATGTATTTTATTTCTCGCCATTTGAGTTTTTTTTTTCCCCACTATTTTAGTTTGTGACACTGGTTAGCATGGCCGCCTCACAGTTCAGAGGTGCAGGATTTGATTCAGGCTCCGGCCTTCCTGTATGGAGTTTGCTTCTGCTATTTTTCATGTTGAGCAAACACCCCATTTTTTACAGCGTGTGAAGACGTGACGGTGTGTTCAACTGAGATTCTAAATTTGGAGCTTTTCATACTGTAACACCATAGTTGAGTGCTTCCAGCGCTTTTCAAACTTATAAATGTTCAACAAAACGTGTTGACTTTAGTAGTAAGTAGCATGAAGCCTGTGCCTGGCCGGTAAGATTCGTCTGCTTTGCTGGGCTGGCGATCTGATTTCAGGAAGAGGAATTGTTAAAATTACGACTCAGTGGTACAAATTTGTACTTTTATTTTTCTAAATTGTAAACCATCAGTGGTTGTAGCACAAAATGCACCATGCAGGCTCCATATACCCAAGCCATCTGAAGAGGAACATCCCTCCTCTGTTTTAGTAGACATTTTTAAACAACTCTCAAGACTTTTGTGTTATGTCTTAAACGTCCTGTACACATTGGTATAGTGAAGGGGTCACTATATATGTGTCAGAGGGCCATAATTTTACCAGACTTGAAGGGCTGGAACCGCAATTTATTTTATTTTTGCATTTATGAGTCAGGTTTTTCTTTAAACAGGTATTTTCTCTTTGATCCTCCTAATTATGGAACCCAGTCACAGGCCGAACTGGATTGTTCAGTGGGTCGGATTTGGGCCGCGGGCCTTAAGTTGATGATCCCTGTTATTGTGGCTTGTTTTTCTACAATTTTCCGACTCCCAGAGACAAATCCTTGGGGGTTAAGAAAAAGTCTTACAGCTTTGAGTTCAGCTCATGAAAAACGAGAGTAAAGAGGAAAATGCTTCGTTTACATGGTTTTGTTAGGTACGTATACCTCAGTTACCCTAACAAATCCAAAGCTACTTCCAAAGGATTTTGAAAGTAGCTGAAATGAAATGCTGCTGTGTATGAAATGTCCATGTCATAATAGAATGACAAACAGCATGGTCTTGGGTCTCAGTGTTGAAGGTTACACAGGTACAACACTCTTCGGCATTTAATGTTCAATTGAATGCTTATTCTGTGTTCATCGGTGGTGGGAAGAAGTGGTATCCTAGCAACAGAGCCACATATCCCTACTTGTGTACAGTTATTGTGTGCGGGTCTCTGTGGAGGAAGTCCGTTAGAATGCAAAGCGACACACACCGTGGCTCCTGATTCTCCCGCTTTTCCCATCCAACGTTGTTAGACGTCCTTGGTGCGCTCTCCCCTCCAACCGCCGCGAGGTCATCAGAGTTCCCCGTGCCCGTTGACCTTTTCTCATGGCGAAAAGGTTTGACATTCCCAGTGCGCATGCTTAACAAGCACTTGGACGCGGGACTCGCAAAGTTTTCTTCCCGACAAGTGGAATGAATGAGAAGAATAGATGGAAAGCGTCCAACTAGTCCTGAGAGGGAAGCAGTGCGCTGTTGCCTCGCGTCTAATTGAATTACTGATGGTCCCCCTTGGAAACCTCTTGTTTTACATAAGCCTCCTTTCAGCTTGATTTATGCCGTTCATATTCAACCTCATGGGAGAGTTTGGTAAACACGCTCAGCTTTGGGCCTCTTTGTACAACATCCGTAACAGCTTTTACCATAGTCAGCCCTTACGCAACTTTGATAAAATGATTGAATTAACCTTTGAAGTAAGTGTATTCCGTCATGTGTTTTCTTATTAAATCTAAATGAAAAGTGTTCATTGTATTTTGGAAATGTTGCTGAATGAATTACAAAGAGATTTTATGAGGAAAAGTGACGTGAGCTTTAAATGTAGTTTCATGTGACAGAGCAGAGGTTCTACCCAACTACAAAGGCATGGTTGTGGATGACCACAATGTAGCCTATCTTCAGAAATCTTTCATGTATTCCAATACTCAAGTGGATCAAAGCACAATTTGATTGTAGTTGCTCTCTACCGAGTAGAAAAGCTATTAAATTACAGTCACCGACCATTAGACAAATAACAGACTATGGATCGCTTTGTAGCCACAACAAACACACAAAATATGAAGAAGTGGTGGTCTGTGTTCTGTGCACAAATTTCTGACCAAGACATGGTGGAAGAACAATAATACATCTCAAGCATCACAGAAGGGTACAATAATAGAAAAAAAAGAAGAATCTGTAAAGACATTTAATTTGTTCCGAGCTCAAACTGCTGCAATCATAGAACGTAATCAAATGTTTTCAGACTACATAGGGGGAGGCGTTTATTTAGATGACGGTCGAGGCATGCTATCTATTAGCGCCGCTAAATAAATACAGTAGCCATAGCACTAATTCAGCAGTACGGCTACTGTATTTCATTAAAGCTTGTCACGTTGCTTGATAATCAACAGCAATATGCTTTAAGGAACCATTTGCATCTTTCTATAAAAGCACAGTACATCATCACAGAGAACAACCACTTTGCATTGGACAAAAATCAGATGAGTCATTTGACCTTTAACACAACATTTGTTTCCCCTACTCACAAAATGAGTGGTGCCTCGCTCTGTTATTTTGGGAATAAGATGTACTGTATCTACAAAACAAGCCGTAGGCGTGTTGGGTGTCTTCACGCATCGTGTTAGTGGTTCATAATTGGAACTGTGTGGAGAAATGTGACTCGCCATTACTGCGATTAAGCTCCTATAATGGAAAAGATGCAGGGGGATAACAGGTTTGATGGCTGAGATAACAGGCTCCATATAGGATACGCTTGCCTTTGCCTCACATGCACATACACATATATGCATCTTCGTCACTTAGAATGTACCAGGGCCCACCTGGTGGGATTGCAAACATCTGTTCTTGTTAAATTGCAAGGAACTTTTATTGATCGAGTGCTGGCGCGGCATTCCTTCACAATTTACTGCTGGTGGAGGGGAAAAGGCTGGTGAGGGTGTTGGGTGTTTGGGGGCTTTTAAAGTGAATTACCAGTTCACGTAGTTAATGCTCATGTCTCTTTTTCTTTGCTTCGCTTGAATTTACCAGGAGAGGCATTGCAAGCGGAATTCAAATGAAAATGGCCTTTTCTGAAGTCCAGGCAGCAGCTCTTGGCAGCTTTGTGTGACTTAAGGATTGTGCAAGAGCTAAATTGACTGCAGATGCGTAGGGAGGTGGTGCTAGGTTGGGACTGGGGGGGGGGGTCTGCAGTTTTTTCTCCTCACAAATTATGAGGATGGAGCATCAGAGATAAGGGTGAAATCAACTTTGACCTGTCAACAACACAGGGGCTGGAATAGAAGTAATAAGATGGGGGAGTATGAATTTTAACAAGAGTAACCAAAGTGATTTTTTTTCTTAACTTCACTTCCCCTTTAAAGATGAACACATGAGCATCGACTTAGCATTTGAGAACTGCATAGCCTTATCAGACTGTTTCTCTCTCGTCTATCTGGTATAATGTGGGAACTGGTCATAAATCACCATTTCTCCCTCTGCCAAGTGTAGGTCTGAACATGCCAGGAAGCAGTTGTTTCCTTAACCCCCTCCCCCCAACTGCCAACAGCCTCACTTCAGAGCAGACGCCAGGAATTCGTGTAGTCAAGAAGTAAATATTTGCCAGAAAGTGATGAAAAGGTTACAGTGAGCATTGTGTAACTCTTTTGCTTTATTGACGTTCTTCAAGGTTAAATCTGTTTGTTTACTCCGGACCGGCTTCTTTTCAATTTTCTGACCACATGACCAAATTCAACACCTTTAGAGACAAAGCTCCTCAGAAAACAGGTCCAGCATAGAAAAAAGGTTCACGCTCCCAATACCGTAATGAAGGGTGACAACAGGATCATGTACGGCGCAGCTGCAATATGTTATTGTGTATTATTTAATATAAAGTGAAAAATCAGCGTGGCAGCTTATTATTCTCAGAAATTGCAACCCAGCCACAACATTGTAGCTCTGAGCGCGCGTGTCAAATTGTGCAGGTCACAGATGCGAGATCTTAATGCTGCATAACAACAAGGAAAATTGCTTTTTTTCTCCTCCGTGAGGCCTGATAAGAAAACATGACTGGTTTTTAATAGGGCCAACACAATGTTTAAGCGGCACAAGTAACGACGACCTCCCTCATATGGATGCTTCCTTTTTCCCATCCGAAAAAAGATAAACGCAGAGATTCCTCAACTCCTCAACTGACATGAATGGCTTTGTAAACGAAATCAGCCACACCCATCTACCCACCTGATTTGTGATCCACATTGTTGCAACATATTTTTATCATGGTTAAAAGTCATGCAAGTTGAAGTAGAAGTAGTGGACTCTAAGTTGCTTTCTACTACTCACTTCAAAATAAATGTCTCCCTCAAATTAAGCCTACACAAGATAACTGCAAAATGTTACATATTTTTAAATATAGAATCTTACTTCACGGAGTTTAACGTCCACACTTGAGTTAATACATTGACACTGTTTGAACACTTCCCCATCCAGTGCTAATGATCTCATGTGATGAGAAGATTAGATTTCCAGTCGACTCTGACGCAATGGCTCCACAATGTTGTGTCGAGTTATGTTCTGTGCAGTCAGTTCTTTTGCTGGAATAGTCCCTTTCAACCTTTTTCTGCTTGACATTGTTTTATTAGACTACTGATTCATATTTTTCCTGAAAATGCATTTCCACGCTAGAACTACATGCTTTCACCATCTGCAGCTGAGTGGCCTAGTAATAATTGTGGAAATACGCTATTTTAACCAATGCTTAATAAGTCTTGTGATTTTTCCTACTGATTTATACTTTGCACAAACACGGAATTCGTGGAATGGGTATATTATATGAGTATATAAATTCATGAGATAAAAGTGAGTCAAGCTGTGTGCCATCCAGTCGAACAAGACATTACAAAAGTGACGCCTCACACGTGCAAGCTGTGATGTCCAAGCAAGCGAGGATGACACACGGGAACATGTGACACGCCAATGACACGCCAACAGGGGCAACTTTTGACAGGGGGTGGTGTGTCTGACTCTCGCTGACGACAGAGGGCCCGGTGTGAGCAATGGTCAAGCGAAACAAATTAGAAGACAGACGGAAGAGAAAACAGTCAAGTTAGGGTTATATTGTAACATGCTGATGCTTTTTTGGCTTTATGAGTGGCTGCATAAAGGTGTTAATTGTTAAACGTTATACTGTAGTGCTACTTCTGGCCATACAGCCTTTTCCCATAGAGCTTCTCCTCATTTGGGTTGCAGGTGAGTTGGAGGCCTTTCCAGTTGACTTGTTGACATGTCAACATGTACGTAAACAAAAAAAAAAAAACATACATGCACACAACAATGGGCAATTTAATGCTTCTGATTATTAAATGCACCAGTGTTGTCTTACTCAGACCACCCAAACAGACGGTGGGGGGGGAAAAAAAAAAACATTGACATTTTGTGGTCCAGCTAGCTACACCTAATTACAATCTATCTTGCAATTTGTTTTTTTGTTTTAAAACTAAACCAAATTATTCCTCATACAAATTCAAATTAAGATCTTGGCTCATCAGAGGCAGGTTCTTTAACAAAAATTAAAGTTCAGGTAAACTCAGTTGTGGTTCGCTTCACAATGTTGAGTCTGTTTTTATTGCTTGTAAATGGTTTGAAAATTATCTGCACAAATAGCACCCCCCGTAGACACCTTCCCCATCTACACTTGTGTCAATAACCCTGTCCAATATTTGAAAATAATAAGGTCTTCATTTCAAAGTTTGATTCAGCAAATTGCAAAATTGCCCGTTATTGATCCTTTAGGATTACAAATCGGTTCATTTGATGGAATCATCTACTGAAACTCGCGGCAAACTAAATGACAAGCTCACGATCAATGCGGAGATCAAGTAATCAGCGCTTGATTGGATGTAGCGGTGCTCTGATCGATCCATGTCTGCACCACGAGACAAGCGCTCTGAGTGAGACTCCTTCGATTACCAAAGCGAGGTTAAACACAGACGCGAACCGCAATTGCACCACTGGAGTCGCAAGCTCTGTCTCTCTGATATGACAATTACGATACAGTATACAAAAATAAAAAGTAATTTATTCATTTATCTATTTTGTCTTGTCACCAAGCTTGTTAGTTTTCTTTTGTTACATTTTTAAACCAAAACACTACATTGAATAATACAAATATAACAATAGAATAAAAAAATAGAAAACAATGTAATCAAATAAATTGAATAACGTAATAATCAGACAAAAGTCGCATGCAAATTCCATATTAGATTAAGATTGCAAATTAATTTAATTGTTTTGACATTCGATTCATTGTTTAGATACCTTGTTTGATTTAAATTTGTTCGACTCCGTCAATATTCTTCTGTTTGTAGTCTTCAATGAAAACAGACTGATTATCTTTGTGTTGAATGAAAATAAAAAGTACAACAACAAAAGTAAACTGGGATTAGGCTTCAGCTCAAGCGGAATATAATGAGGACACGAACATTTTTGCATCTATCCATTTTCTATACTAATACTTAGTAGAGCACACCCAAGACTAAACAATATATGTTTCCAACAATGTTTTTGTATATTCCTGAGTGCAAGAACACAAAACTGAAAAGCATGCAGGTCAGTTTCAAGTATTTTGTTTAGTGAGTTATGTTGTCCATGCGATCCTCAAATACAACATAACGGCCATTGCTCACAATTCAGGGATAATTTCCCAAATGTTTGTGGTAATTTGTTTCAATTGCATATCTTTGTAAGAAGGCAGTGCCGCTGTTCAAGTGCTCAGGTACCAAGTCCTCCATCATGAAACAAAGGAGTACAACATTAAACATCTTACAAAGAAAAGGCTAAATTAACTATATTTATTCATCGGACATTGAGAGTGAGTTTGATTTAAATTTTCACTATTTGATTAAATTTTTACCTGATTTTGATCCAGTTAATTTTGGCGCTCTCATGTTACACTGCTGAGCCATGCTTTACTGAGAACTACCCATTCCCCAAAAAACATAAATCTTTGTTCAGACCCAATCAGAAGAACACCCAAGAGGCCAGTCACTCTTGATCAAGCCACCAAGGTTGACATGACAAGCATAATGACTTTCTCCCCATTAAAAGAAAAGAAATCACAATGGTTTTGTAGATTCTGAACATCAAAGCACCTCTCCGCAAAGGCAACACAACAAAATACTAAATCATGGTCAAAATGATGTTAAACTACATTCAGCGTCCAAAGTAGCTGCTTCCAAGCTTTTAACATCTGCAGCCGTGATGTCAAGAGCTGATTTCATTGTGTGCCTCGACAAAAAGCAAATGAGCCTTCCATTGTTGCTTCCAGCTCACATTAACCCCTTACTTTTATCTCAGGCTGCAGGAGGAAGCAGCTAGATGTTCAGTGTTGTTTTAACACAGCGGTGGGACTAATCATGCTTAGAATGGCAGAATTAAATGCCAGACTAGAGACGAGCACATAGGACACAATACCTGTTTATTCTTCTTTTTTTAACTGTGTGTATCATAATTGCTGTGTATTAAGGGAGCTCACCACTCTGTCAAGCCAATCCAAATGTATGTACCTCTGTCGATATCAAAGACACCCATCTTTAGTCTTTTTGGATAAGGAGCATCACTGATTAACTCCACCTCGCCTGCCGAGTGTTAAGGACAAAGCTCTCTTGACCTTTGAAATGATGGCGTACCTCAAAGCTCGGTACTAGAATCACTGCCATTGTCAAATGATGGAGTACCTCAAAGCTCAGTTCTAGAACCACTGCCATTGTCAAATCTGACTGGCAGTTTGAGAATACCGCTTCTATTGGCTCACTACAAGTTGTACTTTTGTGCTGAAGTGGTACTTGATTTTGGTACATCCCAAATTTTGAAAGTTATTTGGAGCCCCAAATTTGACTCTGACGTGTGATTACCTCTGCAAATGTTGCAGGAGGATTAACGTTGGATGCCAATGTTACCTTTTCTTTAGCTCTCACAATATCTTTCTCAAACACGAGCACAGAGATCCAAGAGGATCATCATGACAATAGAACTGAAAAAGTCTCCAGCGTTTTATGTGCACCAATGGTACTTACAATATGTTCTGTACAATTAATAAAGTTGTATGACAAGGCAGTTTGAACAAATTCCTATCATTGATCCCAAATCAAAATTTCAACAATGCCCTGAGAAATGATTGTCGGTAAACCTCAAGGTTTCCCAGTAGTTATATTTGATTGAGCCAATTTATGTGAAGCTTCCAGCTGTTGGAGGAACAACCTGTCACCGATGAAATGTCAGGCCTGTGGACCCATCTATTGGTTTAACATGTGCAAACATTTGCATCAGCCATGATGAACGGTGTCGGCTTCAAACCTGGCAGTTTATGAATATCACTGCATTGTAGGTTGGCACAGAGGACACGCTGTGTTTATTTTTTTACGAGCTACACCCTTCATTTTGTGATTAAAAATGTGGGAGGCCTATAAACATTTACAGCCTGGAACAATTGTTTTAATTGATGGTGCTTCTCTAAGGCTTTGAGACGTGACTGGTCCTGTCCAATAAACCCTGGACATATTATAAGTTTTAAAACAATGGATTTTTGATTGAATCCAATATTTTTCTTGAGTGCAGTTTCTGTTCACTTTGCTGTGGTAATAAAATAATTTCCCCATTGCTGGAGAATGAAAACTAATGAAGTTATATTTTTTTCTTAAATTGCTTGTATTTGAAAAATGCTGCTCTCTTTCTAATGTGAGTTTTGAAGTACTAAAGTACTGTTCACAAATAAACATCTTAAAACAAAGACGACACCATCTCTCACATAAAACGTGTTGTTATAAAAATATAAAGGTTGATAATGTACTACAAATAAACTAAATTCATAACCTCCAGAAGACAATTTATGTTCCATGAGTGAGTGAGTTCACAAAATGTGTGTAACAAATGTTTTTTAATAATAATAACAAATAATATTGCTGGTATATTACAATTTAAGGCGAAACTGCGATTTCAAACACAATAAGACCAAAAAGAAATACAGAGAAATATAATCTTGGACACAAACAACAGCAAATGTATGTATTGTATTACGGTACAGGCGGCTGCCCATTAATGAGGACTTGATAAGCATGTCACGACACCACAAGAACACAACTTGACACGTACCCATTTGTCTCCCCGCGGAAAGACAAGAAAACAGGGCTGCAGCGTCTCGCCTGGGAAGCGTCCATCTGCTTGGAAATAACTATCCCATTTGTCCGTCCGCTTGTTTTTGTTTTTTTTTTCTTTTGAGGAGAAACGGCTGCTCTTAAACTTCTCTGTCTGGAACTGAAAAGAAAAGTTGTTTTCGCCGACTTTGCAAGTAGCGATGAACAACGGTGAACTCTGCTGACTAAAAGTAGACAAGAAGGTGTGCGTTTGTCAGCTTTAATGGAACACATTGTGGACAATGTAGCTTTTAATGGCTTATACACAAAGAGCTGGTGGTTCCCTTGTGTGTCAAGTCTGAAATTAAACAACCAACTCTATCTGCTTATTTCTAAAAGTGTGAGTGTGAGGAAGCTGTTGTACATCATAACCATTTCCCACGTAGTTTCTCTGACTTAGCAGCTCGGGTGGCTTATGATCCAGCACTCTTTTTGAGCAGCAGCTGGACGCAGGCTGTTTGTGTGTGTGAGCGTGCATGTGATGTCTTCATGCGCCACACACTGTCACGTATGAAGTGCTTCCACAAAAAGTAAAACTACTTTTATTGTCTTTAAGGACATTCTTTTCTCCCCCATGCAGGGCCCTACTTTCACAAGTATCGCATTGTGGGGTAAGTCCCACAAAAAAAGAAATGGGCTGTATAAATGTGTCCAGAATCCTTGCTTTTCGACCAAAGTACGTCACAAATGTGTAACTAAAATAACAGCGGATCTGTTTTAAATTGTTTTTTAATAAGCAAAATGTGTCTTTAATGCTGCACACAAGACTGTGAGAGGTCAGAAATACAGTATTCCACAAGAGGTCCAATCTCTAAACTCAGCTTAATCTAAACAAAACACGTCTGATCACCATGATAAGCAAGTTTTCTTTGTGGACAGATAACCGCCTGAGTGATTGTTTTAAAGTTTACCTTAAACTTGAAAACTGCTGTTTAAATAAAAGTAGCCTACTCCAACATTCACTCTGGAATGCAAACCAATGCCGTTCTGACATCAATTTATGCACGTGCATTAAGAGCGGCACATATTCATGAGAGCACAAAATAGTTCAGTCATAATTACTCCAACAACACATTTACATCTCAAAAAGAATGAATGCACATCACCTCCTTGTCTTTTTATAGTAAGCAGGCCAAGCAAACATCGCAATAAATGCTAAATAACTGGCAAGTCAACAAGGCTTCATTAATTGAGGGGCTTTAAAGTGAGGGGAAAGTGGACAGGAAAGTACAGACTATTTCATTATAAGTGAAGGAGGAAGTCACCATTGCTGCACTTAATTATACAGACAAACATGAGACCAACGAGAGAAGTCTTCTTTCATACAAAACATTTCAAATATTCCTGACATTCAACTGCAAGGCTTGTGTTGCGTAGTAATTCATCGAAGCCTCACCCTGTTTTTCACTAAGTGCCAGAAAGCAGCAAACCTTTTAAAAAGCACTTTCATTTTCAAACCTTCGAAAACATAACAATGTACGCCTTTTGCCTTACATGCTCTCTCTCTCTCTCTCTCTCTCTCTCTCTCTCTCTCTCTCTCTCTCTCTCTCTCTCTCTCTCCCTCTCTCTCTCCCTCTCTCTCTCTCTCTCTCTTTCTCTCTCTCTCTCATCTCACATATTTCTTCATGCAGAGATTGTTCATTTTTCAATGTAAACTTTTTACGCTTCTGCAGAGATGTTGGATGTTGTTGGATTGTTCCAGCTTGTTTTCTTGTTTTCCCCGAAATCCAGTAGAGGATGTTCTCAGAGTGAACACCTATCCTGTTGAGCTTCCCGTCATCCTTCATCAGTCCCCAAACAACTCTAACCCTCATTCAAACATAATAAACGTGCAACTTTTTTAGACATTTTAAACAAATCCTCTCAGATCATCAGGAAAGAACTTTTTTTTTTTAAACTTGCATTTTTAGTCTGTTTCCTGTCACCAGAGTGGCTTTACACCTTTCACTAACAGCTATTGTGTTATTTAGACTTTGAGCTTGCCTCCAACTGCTTTTCAAGGCCCATGACTAATACAGTCCTGCTTATTAAAACAAAAATAAACTGTTCACAGCCGGGGCAGGGGGGGTAGTGAGCTGTTAAATGGTGCATGATACCTACAGTACAAAAAAAAAAAAACACCAAACAAAATTTAGCATTGGAAAGCGGGTTGGGTGAAAGAACATCAATTAATTTTGTTCACTAGATGAAGTCATTGCTTATCACAAGCTGGGGCTACCATAACAATTGTAAATACATGAAATTTTTCAAACCACATTTATTCAACTTGGTTGTATTTCTACACTAGAAACCAAACAAATGTTGGAGGTTCAATAAATGAAAATACTTTCTGGGGAAAGTGCTTCCAGTATGTAAACTTATCCTTGGCACATGGTTACACTCTTTTTTTTTGCAGTACGGAAATAAGAGATAGTCATGTATGTAACTTCATAGTGACTTTCTCATTTATGTAGTTTATTGTAAAATACAAATAAACACACATTGAAACAAAGCAATGCAAGTCATTTGTGTCAAACCCAAGGGCCGGGGGACAGATACGGCCCGCCACATCATTTTATGTGGCCCGCAAAGACAAATTGTGCATCGACTTTGTGTCAATACAAAAATTACAAATTGTCTCACTTTTAAAAAAATGAAAATTGCTAGCATTTTTTTTATCACCATTTATCTTTTTAAAAATATTTGAACAGTTTTTACTAGTCTCTGATTTCAAAACTAATTATTGATCAGTTTGTTGTGTATCTTATAGGCGTATATAATTTAAGACAATGACAATCATAATGTCTCTCCGAAGTAAACTATGACTAAGATTTACCCCGCGACTAAAATGAGTTCGACACCCCTGATTTATGTGAAGACTTTGAATGGTCTTGTTCGTTTGTCATAAAATAACAGAGGTGCTCATTTCGCCCCAGGAACAGAATGGTCTGAAACGGAAACCCACTCCTTTGTCTCCAGTGTGTAATCCGCCAAATCACTGCATTTAGACCAAATATGAATGTTAATCCGGGATGGATGCTTGTAAATTAAGTGGATGTGAATTGTAAAATAGCCAGCTAATGAGATTATTATACGTATATTGTGAAACATTCGCCTCTCATTCACACTGTCACAGATGGCAAAAAATGAGTCAGTTTTCAGTGACTCCATCAACAGCCATGTCAGGGGGTTGTTTCACAGGAATAAAATTGACAGATTAGCGATAAGGTTGCATGGTGTTAGAGTTTATCATTGATAATCTTGTCAGTTCAGTGCCTTGCCTCACACTGCTAAACATATTTGTTGAAGCGATTAGCCCAAACATAGCAGCAACCTCAGCAAGCCATCGCAACCTCCAGATTTCACTTCAAGATGTTTATCTATAAGCCTTTAATGGATGTGGAATGTCCTCATGTCAGGAAGCAGGAACTGCTGGATGTCTTTTTATCTATTTCATCAGCAGATGCAAATAAAAATAGTCTAAGTAAGTACTAATGACAATGTTTGATAGTGCTGTTTGTCAGACCGATACAGTACAAATACTCAACCCTTGAGTAGTCACTGATACTGATACCAAGTACAGATACCACATGTTCTTTTGATACATAGAATTAAAAAAAGACAGAATTTTAAAGAAAGATATATGTATACATGTATTTATCCAACCATCCAATTTCTGAGCCGCATATAGACACATTTTGTAGTATTTATCTATCTGCCTTTCTCTTGTACTACCGTTATAAATAAATAAATGTAGTTTTTCTGTCCAGTCTTTTCCAGCTACTGATATGTCTTCTCTATGTCAAACACTTTAATTTGTGCGTTTTTGAGGCCAGAGTCTACCATATCAGACAGGACCCCAAATGCAGGCTGTGCCAAGAAATTCCAGTAACAGTGTAGCACATCACTACAAGATGCAAAATACAAGAAAAGTACATGCGCAGCGGCAAAACTATGCTCTGTATCGGAACATCTGTATCAAATATACACTGGAGATCCCAGACTAAAGAGGGCTGATACCAATGAAGGAGTTTGAGGAAAAAACATGGGTGATCGCCAACGACAGCCTGTTGTGGTGGTGGCCCTACTAGTGCTGGATAAACATCAGAAGACAGTGCTCTGTGTTGGATGTAGCGATCAGAATTGATAGCAACATCTGGAAACCTGAAAATGAAAAGCTGGAGAAATACCGTAGACCGAAGAAAGAACTACTACAGTAGTTAATATGTGACACATGGTCCACTCTATGTGTAGCACAGACTGTATGTTCGCTGCCCTGTTCCAAAGGATGAAGATCCCCCATCACATTCCCATGTGATGTCATAACCATTTTTTTTTCATTTTGGGATTAGTGTACATCCATGATGCTCATGTGGGATTAGCAGCATGAGAAATTAGTTTGAGCCCCCTGGAAGAGAATTAGCAGTGAATTTAATGTCAAACAGGGATTTTGGAACATGTAAGGAGGAAGTTGCGAGCGTTTTATTTACGAAACACGCAAAAGGTATTCACACACGCACTTAGTCGATTTAATTATCAATATCGTAAACACGGAGGTAAAAAGGTTTTAGTGAATCAGCCACAGACCTCTGAGAGAGGGGAAAAAATGTGTAATCTCTTTTCGATCAAGTTCAAAACATCAGTGGACTCTTGTTTTTACCTCCCGGAGCATAGAAATGGTCACTTTTCCAATGGAGAGGCCCCAAGACAACTGACAGCATCCTTCCAATTACTCCAGTGTTTACTTTACCTCATAGTACAGGAATAGACAAGTAAAATTCTCATCATTGCTCCGGGGGCACCAAATACTGTAGGACCACCCACTTACTGAACATATGATGACAAAATCTTATTATAATCTTATATTATTGTAAAAATGGACAATGTATGTGCATACATGCAAAATGTGGGTTCTAAACATATTTCAGTTTTGATAATACATCAAATTGATACATGGATCAAAAATTTTCTATCCTAACCCCAAAACAATGGGTTTGAAGCAAACAACAAAATTACTAGTTAATTTATTTATTTGTTCATTTATTTATTTATGAGGCAATATGCTTGTCCTGGATATCATTCCAAATCAAATGTTTTATTTTCTTGCGTTCTCTTTTTCTGCCATCATTTCCCCCGATTTTCAAGAAAAATGATCAATTTTATTGTGTGTAGCTCCCCACATGATGACTAAATGCTTTGAACCATTTTCAACAGTAGCAAAAGATACACAGCAGCTTGAACGGCAGACTATCGTTCAGTCTACACTGATAAAAATACTAAAAATAACTGCACTCATTTTACATTTGGATGCTTTCACTCACATCCAATGTAACACGTCTCAAAAGTGTGGGTTAATCAATAGCTCATTTGCATGAGACAAAAGCACACCCTTAAAACAGGCAAAAAAAAAATAGTGCACTCTAATTCTTCATCCCGGAAAGTGTCACAACCATGTTATTAACAAATCATTTTTGAATTAATGAAAAGGCATAATATGACTCCTTAAAATAGAGACTGAAATATGCTTGCGGAAGACACAAAGTGCCTTATTGAGTGACAGCTGTGAGTGCGTCACACTTGTGTCTCACTTGCACGCTGCAGCTCGGTGCCAGCATCTGGAGAGGATGAATGGCAGAGTGAAGCTGCCAGCAGGTGACTTTAGCACAGTTACTATGCTGAACCTAGAAGGCTGGGGAACAACTTCACAATCCGACACAAACACAAAAATAAAACAAAATCTGCTCTGATCGAAAACTCTTCTTGGGGAGCATTTTTAATTTTTGTCTGGGACCAATTCATACGCACAAGACTTTTTGTAACTTATTTGTTTGTTTGTTTGTTTGTTTTGTAACTGACATGAGGTTAAAAAACAAAATCATAAAATTGTTCATTTGCACAGCAACAGTAAATATGTTTGCAATAATAACATTCCTAAAGTATTTGTATAATCCCTCTATTTTCTCAAAAAGAGGATTTTGATTTTGAGATGCAATTTGTTTGTTAGGATCAAGGGTCCCGTGAGATTAAAAGCAATAGAAAGTTAAGTAGTAAAAGCAAATCCATTGCGTATACGTACATGGTGATTTACAAAAGGTAACTACCTTGGTTTTAGCACAGTTGTTTTTCACTGGTTTATAAAATAAACACAAAAAGTTAAAAGAGGAAAAACATGATTTTTCTGCAGATTTTGAGAAATCCTGCTGCTGCTGCTGCTGCTGCTGCTGCTGCTGCTGCTGCTGCTGCTGCTGCTGCTGCTGCTGCTGCTGCTGATGATGATGATGATGATGATGATGATGATGATGATGATGATGATGATGATAGTAATACTGCATCACAAACCGACTGAAAAAAATGTGGCATGCAGATCTTGCTGTACAGTGGTAATCCTAGCTTGAATGATGCCCCTGAATAGCGCCCTTTGACCTCTTATATCTTCTGCAAGAGGCACACATTCCTCATACAAACGCTTAAGATATACATCATGTGATGTCATGATGCCAGCAGAAAACCAATTTGGGGCTGGAGGAATAAAATGCTGTCCTGTGAGGCCACGTTTATTGTACATAGCAGAAATTTCCACTGTTGCTGTACAATAAATCCAAGAAACTAGTTTGATTTGATGTGATTTGCAGGATTATTTTGAACATGAAAAAAAAAACTGCAGTAATATACACTTAACACCTGTTTCCAGTGTTCAAAAAACGTGGGATGAAGTCCAGACGTGTCGTCCTTCAGTAAATAGATATTTTTATTTATACTTTCTTATTTTTGTTACAATAACATTTATTTAAACCACAGGCTCAAACATCTTAAAATCTCTAGTATTTTAATTAAAATGTTAGCAGTATTAACTGTATATAGAGAAGTTAACCACTATGGAATAATACTCAAAGTAAAACTACTTGCCCAATACAAGCAAGGAAAAAGCAAAAGACACTCCTTATGCTCTTCCCTTTGTTACTCACAGAGCTGAGCTCTCAAGAATTATTGGACTTTGAAGGCAATTTTTCCCAGAAAAAAATAAAGCCACTGTACACCAAAGTGGAGTGAATCCATTAAAATGATGAATGACTAAACGTGTGCGAAGCTGAAACAAAAGAGGAAACATTTCGTGCATTGCACACATCAAGAGGCGTGCTGTAATGAGCACACACCTACAAAGCGGCCATCTTGGGCTGCCGTCGGACAAGCCGGCATGTGATTAATTGGATGTGTCAGTCGACCGTGTTGCCCCCCCCTTGTGCACTCAAATGATGACAGTCCGTCCATTACATTACAAGATGCTTTCAATCAGCTGTCATTTCTTCAAAGAAACATCTGCTTTGAGGACTGTCAGCACACGGCGAGAGCACACAGGGAAGTTTATCTGTTGACGGAAGTGTTGCCATGCTGCAGCTGCTTCATTGGACCTTGTCTTATCCTAACACCGACTTTGTGGTAGAAAACTGGCTATTTTTTTATTTTTATTTAAATGAAGTCTTCCAAAACTGTGAGAATAAATACCAATACTACTACTAATGGTATTAATATTAGTATGATTGCTATTATTGTTAGTATTGACAGAGACATGACTCAGAAACTGAACATAGGATGTACTGTGAGCAAAGTATGTTGAAGCCATTTTAATGGCTGAATAAACAAACAGAGAGGATGCATATTTATGGAATGACTTTGACATAATCCCTCTGTGAAGACTGAACTGATGTGCACATTCATTCCATTATTCAAATGCATTTGATTACACACACACATGCACGCAGTAGCACTCGCACATACACACATAACAGGTCAAATGAGGTTGAGGTATAAGAGTATAAGAGCAACTGGATTAACATACATAGACACAACTTTAATACATTAAATTGCTTCTTTTTTTTTTAAATAAATGCTGTCAATGATTATTGTCATCCAGGACAGTGGAACCAGAACATTTGCATTACATCAACAAATCTCGTGAGACATCTGCTCAGTGAGCATCTTTCTAGCCCACACAAATGTCTCTCTGATGTGTCTGTCTCTTTCTGTCTCTGTCTTTCTGTCTCTTTCTGTCTTTCTGTCTCTCGCTTTCTCTCTCTCTCTCTCTCTCCCTCTCTCTCTCTCTCTCAGGATCTTTCGCTTTCTCCCTCTCGCACTCTCTCATCTCGCTTTCTCTATCGCTTTCTCTCTCTCTCTCTCTCTCTCTCTCTTGCTTTCTCTCTCTCTCTCTCTCTCTCTCTCTCTTGCTTTCTCTCTCTCTCTCTCTCTCTCTCTCTCTCTCTCTCTCTCTCTCTCTCGCTTTCTCTATCTCTCGCTTTCTCGCTCTCGCTTTCTCTTTCGCTTTCTCTTTCGCACTTTCTCTCTGTCTCTTCTGTATACATTTGTTCCAATTGTACATTGACAAACATTGTAAAATTGTTGGGCTATCTGCTCACGCAGATGTTCACACTATGATGAAGCTCAACCCTCCCTTGAGAACATGAGCCTTTTATGGATGCTTCAATCATACCCAATCATGACACTCACATCTTTCCATTAAAATGTGCACCTGTGGAATTTTCCAACCGGAACATTTGGGAGAAATTCTCAACTTTTCCAGTCACAACCTTAATGAAACATGGTGCAGGAATCAAATTTGAAATGAGAGAACATCTCAATAAATATAAAAGGATTTGAAAATCATTGTATTCTGTTTTTGGGTGCATTTCTTCAGAGGCTACAACGGATTAATGGCATTTCAGTTCAGTTCAGATCGCATCCAATCCCTCATGCTCCATTTAAAATAATAATGTGGCGCGTGTGCATGCGTGTTTCTAACGGAGTGCACATGCTCATGTGTGTTTGCACCGACCTGTGCATAAATCCACTACCCAAGCGGCGTGGAGGGCGAGGTCATCTATCTGGAACGTTTAAAGAAATGATGAGGTAGCACCATAATAGATTAATAGATTGTGCTGCACTCTATGTCCCGTGGCTAAACTTAAACTCAGTTCAAAGGTCAAACACGAGCCGCTCTTGGAGGAAAGTAATGAGATGCTGAGACTGCTATCTGCTGCTTTTAGTGGTCTTCCTGCAAGTTAACATTGTTTTGTTTGTGTTGTAAATGGGAACAAGTTGAAAAAAAAAATTACTTGGTCAGATCAGGAATTCTTGTTGCAGTGGTCTACCAGTTAGTTTTCGAAACTCCAGTGATTATTTCTTCATGAGCTTTATTGAGTTTGAAATATATCCAACAAAAGATTACAAGAAATGGCCAAAATACCAGATTGTAATTGTTTGAGATTAGTTGGGTATGTTAGATCAAGAAACCTATTGATTATGAAACATTTGCGACAAGGTTTCTGCGGTAGTGACATTTAAAGGTCAAATCATATAAAAGATGTAGTTTCTTTCTTGTGCTCTCAACTGATTAACTGTTTTCTTCATGATGTCAAACACATTATTGATTTTAAGGCTGAGGAAGCTGGGGTCAACGCTCATATTGTTTTGTTTTACATATTACGTGCAACTTCAAACGATTACTAGCTACTTTTTCAGTTTAGAAGAAAGTATATCGAATGGGATGCGCACAGAGATGTGCAACATTCTAATTAGCATATGCCCGCGGCAGATGTGCTTCATTTCAAGCTAATACAAAACAGGCTCATCTCATCCCAAAGGCTTTTTTATTGTGGAGGTTCCTTCGGACTTTTGGAGTCTGGTTCTCATCTACACGTGTGCTTCCGGTCTATTGCGTGCATAGTTCATGCTCCGGTTCACTTCTCTCATGACTGACTCAAGCCAACAATCCTTTCAACCATCAAATCCCAAATCGTAGGTTTGTTTACAGCAGTCGTCCGTCTGAACACCCCACTCGCGGCCTCCATCTGTTTGGCTCCGTGCCATCTGAGTGTGTGCACTCGCGTTGTTGATGCTAAATTGATATTTCATCCGTTTTGAAGCAAGAGTTTGAAACACCGTTGCGGCACAATCAAGTCAAGTGTTTTCCATGTATCTTTAGTTTGTGCACCGTGTTCACCTTGGAAACATAATGACAGCAAAAAAATTAAATTGAAAAATAGGACTATTTGGAATTGATTTAAACTCCGGAAGTGGCTCTAATATCAAACATTCTTACCAGGTTTAATGGGGAGGGGGGATTCTGTAAACAGACATTTTCCTGCACATTTTTTGCAATGGACGAAATAATCATCTTGTGTCAACAAATTGGAAATATAAACAATACATTTCATCTGCTCCTTTTGCTCACCAAATTATCAGCAGAAACAAGGGCAAGGGGTCCATCATGTCAAGGTTCCACTCCAATAAGCCCGTCTCAGCATTTTCACCACACAAAGGCCTTGTATCTACAGACAATACAGAGGTGGCACTTTCATGTGCCACCTAGTTTTTGCTCCTTTTTAAAAGGAGATAAGATGAAAGACACACAAGCCAGAGGACAAAGCTCATTTGCAAGTTATGGTGGAAAATGTCAACCTGTGTGGAAAATACTTTGCCTCTCATAGAAAAGACTCTGAGAAGGATATCCAATTGAATCCTTTTTCTCTCCAAGGTTGAAACATCTAGAAAAAAATCACATTGATTCCTGAGCAAAGAAGACCCAAACACTCCTATACTACTTGTAGTTCCTTTAAAAAAAAACACCACACAAAGTTGGAAGTGTGTTTTAAATAGATAAACACTTGTCTTTATTTGTTTTCAATCAAAATACTTGATTGATTCTCAGCATCCTTTATCAGTGTTGATGGGCATCTTCGCTATCGAAGGCGAAGGCTCATTAATGACACAATGTGTTTCTTGCCTGACCTCTGTTCCAGGTTCGTCCTGCAATTACTTTCATCAGACCTGCAGCAGTCCCCAATCGATAATCTTGCCTATAGAAACCTGATGGTGATGCAGTTGCATTTCAAAGGCCACGAAGGCTGCA
The DNA here is from genome assembly GCF_024217435.2 of Syngnathus scovelli. Taxonomy (NCBI): domain Eukaryota; kingdom Metazoa; phylum Chordata; class Actinopteri; order Syngnathiformes; family Syngnathidae; genus Syngnathus; species Syngnathus scovelli. Next base: position 8,994,849 of record NC_090847.1, on the reverse strand, counting down.
TGGCAAAGATTTGATGTTGTCGATGCGGAGAGTAGAAAGTGTGATGATAACCTCATCCATCTACTAGCTTGTTCGTAAAATAAAAGCTATGATATTGCAATCAATGGCATATCCAAGAATTTTGCTGCCATTCATTATTATAGATTTCAAATATCCATGTTTCCTTGGATGCAGTGATTCATTATATAAACTTCCTGACATGGTCATTGAAAAGCAATTTAAACCACAAAAAGAAGTGATAGCAGAGCTCTTGTGTTTCCAAGGGGGGACTGACGGAACACAGTCTGGATGTTGGCACACCGTCTGTGCCGCAGATGATTCGCAAATGTTATGGTCATGTGGAAGAAATGTGTTGCCCATGTGGGTCATAATTATTGTCCAGGTCAGACAACAGAATCTTGCTATGGGTATTCTGAAAAAATCTTCCTTCAGTGAGGACATATTTCTTGAAGAATTAACAAACATTTAATATGCACTGAAGCTTTACAGCACACAACTCTCTGTAAAACTGCACTATGACTTCAAACAAAGACAAGTGCCAACTTTTGTGACTAATGTATTAAAACCCACAGATGTATGCATCTATACATATATGTACATCCATCTGTCTGCATTATTGGTACACACACCAGAAGGTGCAAAATGTTCATGGAATTAAAGCAAAAACTGGGCCAAAAATGTTTACGGTATGTTTTTACAAAGTACACTGCCATTTTTATTATAGAAATTATTATATATATATGCACACGCACACGCGCGCATGCGCACACACGCACGCGCACAAACGCACACACGCACACACACGCACACACACGCACACACACACACACACACACACATCCTTGTTAACCTCCCTCTGCAGGACCCAACTTAATTTACCGAGTTCTGGGGTCCACCCTTTCTAGTGGTCCAAGAACTATGAAAAAAATCAGGCAACTCCCAAAAAAAATCTTGTTACTAAAAATCACTTTCAATAAACACAATTTGAAACTTTTTTTTTCATGTCAGTTTTTCAGTCATATCTGGGGCCTGTTTCTAACATTCCGGCTTTGCGGGGTCCACCTTTACACACATGAGATTTTTAGTCAGTTATGGGGATCGCTTTTAATATTTCAACCTTAAGAGGTCTACCTATACACACATTATTTTTTTAGCCAGTTATGGAGCTTGCTGTTAAGATTTAAGACTTGTTAGGTCTGCCTTTATAAAGAGGATCTATCAAGTTCAACCCCAACCCTAATCTAACCCAAACATGCATTTGTGTGGACTTAATCATTTGAGAAAACCTAAAAATTTTGTTAGTGTTATTAATACTTTCATCTGGCTAAATATACTAGATATACATTGAAATGTGCATTCTAAAATACATTCTGAAGTCTTTATTCAGATTCTGGTCCATTTTCCTTGGTCACAGTCTTAATATTCTTCAATTTGTTCAGTCATATTGGTACATTTTAAAATATTTAAATTCTGCATTTTAGCTAACTATAAAGTACACAGGATTTACAAGTAATAATTGTCGAGTCAAAATTTTAAATGGACACATTACAAATGTAGCCAATGAATAAAGGAACTTATTTAATCTAACATTTACGAACAGGAGAAGTGGAGCATAAAAAAAATCACAAACAAATAGTGAACAAATGGTGAAACAGGACCAGCCATGTGTTTCTATCTCTGTTAAGGGAAGCTGTTTCACTCATATTTTCTCCTCATGGTGGTTATTCTCTTTTTGACAAAGTACTTAACAGCTCGGTGCTTGTGGTTCTGCAGCAATGCATCTCTCGCAGTCAAGCTTACCAGGAACCTGATTTGTCAATATATACTTCCTTGAATGTTTATTTACTGCAGCACATTCCTCTGGGGTCCAGCTTCTTTTCACAACTTTTCCGTTACCTAAGGGCATAGGAAGAGCACTTTTTAGTTTACAACTTAATTAGAACAAAATTGCATAAAGAATACATTCACTTTATGTACAATTATCCGACAATATAATTCAAATGAGATATTTTATAACGTCAACTATCTTTGTCAACAGTGATGAGCCTACAATAGACATAAGTAAATCAGTTAATATCTGAGATATTAATCCGGTCATTTAAGTTGCTAGGTGGTCTTCAGTGTCAGCTGTTTTGATATTAACAAAATTAAAAATAGATGCACAAAAGGGTAACATTAGAATGCCCCCAGTTTTGGTGGTGGGGGAAAGAGGTCTCTCATTTTCTTGATTACTTTTAAGCAGTTTTGCATTTGACCAGAATGTCACTGCTGGTAGATGAAGCAATTCCTGGACCCTACAGAGGTTGCACAGGCAGTCAAACTCCACCATGGCAGCACATTGGGATGCACCATTTCTCTGACAAAACCATTAAGAACAGATACAGGTTGTTGCAAAATCAGGGAAAATAAAAAATAAAAATCAGAGAAAAACTTTTTTCAGACAGTGTTTTACATGTATGGGGAATTTGCTTTGATAACGTGCTACACATGGACAAACAAAGATGATAAAAGTAAATTTGGAAATATATAGTGTGTAAAAAATTAAATGCAAGCTGTATAAGAATGGTATCTGCCTTGGTGTGACAATGTGTGAATTTGCATATTCACTAATAGGTTAATCTAGAGCAATTTTTCTTTCTCTCTTTTGAGGTAAATGTGTCATGTATACATTACCTCTATTTAAAAATAGATGTAAACAAACATCTCACATATAATCAAGGTTAGCAATGACCTGTAACTCACATGAGAAAGGATGGGTCAATTTTCATTTTATGACAAAATTCAAAAGTTTAGACCTTAAATGTCTAAGAAAAAAAGTCAAGTGGTGTTTAATATATCTTGCTTGGGTCATCTAAATCTTAGTAAGCAGCATATGTGAGGATAATTAGATACTGATACAGTAGTAACAATTGGGCAATTTAAAAGCAACTGTGATAAAGTTATATATTGAAAAGGATTACTCTAAACTCACCTCCCTTTTTGGCAGACTTTTCATTACTTGGGCCACGAGATGCGGAGGTACAAGAGGTCACTTCTATCACTTCTGGGATCAGCCCATCTGAAATGATGATTTTTAAGTACAGAAAAAAAACACAGTATAGCAATATTCTAAAACAAAAATTAACTGCACCTGTATAAGAATGCTTGGTCAAATTTAATATACTCTTGTTTTGAGCAGATTGATTTGCAGAGGTACAGAGCAGTCCTTTTGGGAATCATTGTCAGTATCATCACTGTCTGAGTAGTCCACTTTGAGAAACTCCTTTGATAATTGATAGCTCTATGGAGGGAATTAAAAGAAATGTGTTGTTAGTTTCTGCAAGCTACTCTTATATGCTGTATTAATATAAAGACTAGAATTTCTTTGCTCAAAATAATTAAAATTTCTGTCCAATATCTTAACTGGTAGACGACCGGTGCTGTACACATCCTCTGAAATATGCCAAAACCTTATATCACAGGAAATTTTACATATAAAACATGGAAAAGGCTCCAAAATTTACAACAAAGAAGCCACAAGAAACCATATTTCAGAAATCTGTTATGTGTGTGTGAATGATTGGCTTGGTTGGAATAACCATGACAACCTTAGATCCATACGGAGGGCCCCACAAGTAGCCATCAGAAATCTGTTATGTGTGTGTGAATGATTGGCTTGGTTGGACACCCATGGGCGCATGTTTCAACAATCCATCTATAGGTGTGTGTGCCACTGGTTCGTTTGGGCTCTATGAGGAGAACCACTAAAACCGTGTGATCCAATGGTTGGCTGAATGCTGTTTAAGGTACCTTCTGACTAAAGAACAGCTTTCCAACTAAAAGCTGTAAACTAAGAGAACAAGAAAAGGTCTACAAAGTTTATTTCTTACAACATAGTCGCACTGAATGTTACCCGTTGGCTGGCATCTTGTTTGATGTTATCATCAGGGTCAGAGTCCTGCCAAGTTCTGGCTGGTTCAGGCAGCGCACCATCAACAGGAGCCTGAGAGCCTGTCACCTGGAATTAAAACCACAAATAACTTACCAACATCATACAGACACCACAAATGACAGACTCAAGACCTGTATAGTTAAATCATGTGAAGTTAGTCCCCGAAACCAAACAAGCTTTTCTAACTAAAGTGTTCCAGTCAGTTCTGGATGTCTAATCAGGTCCTATAACAGCATCTTTATGGATGTAGTGGAGCATCCTTCAGCATGACACTTTAGCCGTTTAGCTGTTGAGGATGTGTGGAACTATAGCTGTAATATAATCAGCCTCCATAATGTCCATAACCAAAATATGATCTAAAAACATGAGACAACCTTCGATCCATACGGAGGGCCCCACAAGTAGCCATCAGAAATCTGTTATTATGTGAGTGTGAATGATTGGCTTGGTTGGAATAACCAAGACAACTTTAGATCCATACGGAGGGCCCCACAAGTAGCCATCACAAATCTGTTATGTGTGTGTGAATGATTGGCTTGGTTGGACACCCATGGGCGCATGTTTCAACAATCCATCTATAGGTGTGTGTGCCACTGGTTCGTTTGGGCTCTATGAGGAGAACCACTAAAACCGTGTGATCCAATGGTTGGCTGAATGCTGTTTAAGGTACCTTCTGACTAAAGAACAGCTTTCCAACTAAAAGCTGTAAACTAAGAGAACAAGAAAAGGTCTACAAAGTTTATTTCTTACAACAAAGTCTAACTGAATGTTACCTGTTGGCTGGCATCTTGTTTGATGTTATCATCAGGGTCAGAGTCCTGCCAAGTTCTGGCTGATTCAGGCAGCGCACCATCAACAGGAGCCTGAGAGCCTGTCACCTGGAATTAAAACCACAAATAACTTACCAACATCATACAGACACCACAAATGACAGACTCAAGACCTGTATAGTTAAATCATGTGAAGTTAGTCCCCAAAACCAAACAAGCTTTTCTAACTAAAGTGTTCCAGTCAGTTCTGGATGTCTAATCAGGTCCTATAACAGCATCTTTATGGATGTAGTGGAGCATCCTTGAGCATGACACTTTAGCCGTTTAACTGTTGAGGATGTGTGGAACTATAGCTGTAATATAATCAGCCTCCATAATGTCCATAACCAAAATATGATCTAAAAACATGAGACAACCTTCGATCCATACGGAGGGCCCCACAAGTAGCTATCAGAAATCTGTTATTATGTGTGTGTGAATGATTGGCTTGGTTGGAATAACCAAGACATTTTTAGATCCATACGGAGGGCCCCACAAGTAGCCATCAGAAATCTGTTATTATGTGTGTGTGAATGATTGGCTTGGTTGGAATAACCAAGACAACTTTCGATCCATGCGGAGGGCCCCACAAGTAGCCATCAGAAATCTTTTATGTGTGTGTGAATGATTGGCTTGGTTGGACACCCATGGGCGCATGTTTCAAATATCCATCTATAGGTGTGTGTGCCACTGGTTCGTTTGGGCTCTATGAGGAGAACCACTAAAACCGTGTGATCCAATGGTTGGCTGAATGCTGTTTAAGGTACCTTCTGACTAAAGAACAGCTTTCCAACTAAAAGCTGTAAACTAAGAGAACAAGAAAAGGTCTACAAAGTTTATTTCTTACAACAAAGTCTAACTGAATGTTACCTGTTGGCTGGCATCTTGTTTGATGTTATTATCAGGGTCAGAGTCCTGCCAAGTTTTGGCTGGTTCAGGCAGCGCACCATCAACGGGAGCCTGAGAGCCTGTCACCTGGAATTAAAACCACAAATAACTTACCAACATCATACAGACACCACAAATGACAGACTCAAGACCTGTATAGTTAAATCATGTGAAGTTAGTCCCCGAAACCAAACAAGCTTTTCTAACTAAAGTGTTACAGTCAGTTCTGGATGTCTAATCAGGTCCTATAACAGCATCTTTATGGATGTAGTGGAGCATCCTTGAGCATGACACTTTAGCCGTTTAACTGTTGAGGATGTGTGGAACTATAGCTGTAATATAATCAGCCTCCATAATGTCCATAACCAAAATATGATCTAAAAACATGAGACAACCTTCGATCAATACGGAGGGCCCCACAAGTAGCTGTCAGAAATCTGTTATTATGTGTGTGTGAATGATTGGCTTGGTTGGAATAACCAAGACAACTTTCGATCCATACGGAGGGCCCCACAAGTAGCCATGAGAAATCTGTTATTATGTGTGTGTGAATGATTGGCTTGGTTGGAATAACCAAGACAACTTTCGATCCATACGGAGGGCCCCACAAGTAGCCATCAGAAATCTGTTATGTGTGTGTGAATGATTGGCTTGGTTGGACACCCATGGGCGCATGTTTTAACAATCCTTCTATAGGTGTGTGTGCCACTGGTTCGTTTGGGCTCTATGAGGAGAATCACTAAAACCGTGTGATCCAATGGTTGGCTGAATGCTGTTTAAGGTACCTTCTGACTAAAGAACAGCTTTCCAACTAAAAGCTGTAAACTAAGAGAACAAGAAAAGGTCTACAAAGTTTATTTCTTACAACAAAGTCTAACTGAATGTTACCTGTTGGCTGGCATCTTGTTTGATGTTATCATCAGGGTCAGAGTCCTGCCAAGTTCTGGCTGGTTCAGGCAGCGCACCGTCAACAGGAGCCTGAGAGCCTGTCACCTGGAATTAAAACCACAAATAACTTACCAACATCATACAGACACCACAAATGACAGACTCAAGACCTGTATAGTTAAATCATGTGAAGTTAGTCCCCAAAACCAAACAAGCTTTTCTAACTAAAGTGTTCCAGTCAGCCCTGATGTCTAATCAGGTCCTATAACAGCATCTTTATGGATGTAGTGGAGCATCCTTCAGCATGACACTTTAGCCGTTTTGCTGTTGAGGATGTGTGGAACTATAGCTGTAATATAATCAGCCTCCATAATGTCCATAACCAAAATATGATCTAAAAACATGAGACAATCTTCGGTCAATACGGAGGGCCCCACAAGTAGCCGTCAGAAATCTGTTATTATGTGTGTGTGAATGATTGGCTTGGTTGGAATAACCAAGACAACTTTCGATCCATACGGAGGGCCCCACAAGTAGCCATGAGAAATCTGTTATGTGTGTGTGAATGATTGGCTTGGTTGGAATAACCAAGACAACTTTCGATCCATACGGAGGGCCCCACAAGTAGCCATCAGAAATCTGTTATGTGTGTGTGAATGATTGGCTTGGTTGGACACCCATGGGCGCATGTTTCAAATATCCATGTATAGGTGTGTGTGCCACTGGTTCGTTTGGGCTCTATGAGGAGAACCACTAAAACCGTGTGATCCAATGGTTGGCTGAATGCTGTTTAAGGTACCTTCTGACTAAAGAACAGCTTTCCAACTAAAAACTGTAAACTAAGAGAACAAGAAAAGGTCTACAAAGTTTATTTCTTACAACAAAGTCTAACTGAATGTTACCTGTTGGCTGGCATCTTGTTTGATGTTATCATCAGGGTCAGAGTCCTGCCAAGTTCTGGCTGGTTCAGGCAGAGCACCGTCAACAGGAGCCTGAGAGCCTGTCACCTGGAATTAAAACCACAAATAACTTACCAACATCATACAGACACCACAAATGACAGACTCAAGACCTGTATAGTTAAATCATGTGAAGTTAGTCCCCAAAACCAAACAAGCTTTTCTAACTAAAGTGTTCCAGTCAGACCTGATGTCTAATCAGGTCCTATAACAGCATCTTTATGGATGTAGTGGAGCATGCTTCAGCATGACACTTTAGCCGTTTAGCTGTTGAGGATGTGTGGAACTATAGCTGTAATATAATCAGCCTCCATAATGTCCATAACCAAAATATGATCTAAAAACATGAGGCAACCTTTGATCCATACGGAGGGCCCCACAAGTAGCCATCAGAAATCTGTTATTGTGTGTGTGTGAATGATTGGCTTGGTTGGAATAACCAAGACAACTTTAGATCCATACGGAGGGCCCCACAAGTAGCCATCAGAAATCTGTTATGTGTGTGTGTGAATGATTGGCTTGGTTGGACACCCATGGGCGCATGTTTCAACAATCCTTCTATAGGTGTGTGTGCCACTGGTTCGTTTGGGCTCTATGAGGAGAACCACTAAAACCGTGTGATCCAATGGTTGGCTGAATGCTGTTTAAGGTACCTTCTGACTAAAGAACAGCTTTCCAACTAAAAGCTGTAAACTAAGAGAACAAGAAAAGGTCTACAAAGTTTATTTCTTACAACAAAGTCTAACTGAATGTTACCTGTTGGCTGGCATCTTGTTTGATGTTATCATCAGGGTCAGAGTCCTGCCAAGTTCTGGCTGGTTCAGGCAGCGCACCGTCAACAGGAGCCTGAGAGCCTGTCACCTGGAATTAAAACCACAAATAACTTACCAACATCATACAGACACCACAAATGACAGACTCAAGACCTGTATAGTTAAATCATGTGAAGTTAGTCCCCAAAACCAAACAAGCTTTTCTAACTAAAGTGTTCCAGTCAGACCTGATGTCTAATCAGGTCCTATAACAGCATCTTTATGGATGTAGTGGAGCATCCTTCAGCATGACACTTTAGCCGTTTTGCTGTTGAGGATGTGTGGAACTATAGCTGTAATATAATCAGCCTCCATAATGTCCATAACCAAAATATGATCTAAAAACATGAGACAACTTTCGATCCATACGGAGGGCCCCACAAGTAGCCGTCAGAAATCTGTTATTGTGTGTGTGTGAATGATTGGCTTGGTTGGAATAACCAAGACAACTTTAGATCCATACGGAGGAAGTAGCCATCAGAAATCTGTTGTGTGTGTGAATGATTGGCTTGGTTGGACACCCATGGGCGCATGTTTTAACAATCCTTCTATAGGTGTGTGTGCCACTGGTTCGTTTGGGCTCTATGAGGAGAACCACTAAAACCATGTGATCCAATGGTTGGCTGAATGCTGTTTAAGGTACCTTCTGACTAAAGAACAGCTTTCCAACTAAAAGCTGTAAACTAAGAGAACAAGAAAAGGTCTACAAAGTTTATTTCTTACAACAAAGTCTAACTGAATGTTACCTGTTGGCTGGCATCTTGTTTGATGTTATAATCAGGGCCAGAGTCCTGCCAAGTTCTGTCTGGTTCAGGCAGCGCACCGTCAACAGGAGCCTGAGAGCCTGTCACCTGGAATCAAAACCACAAATAACTTACCAACATCATACTGAGAGTAATTCAAATAAAAGAGACAAAAATCTTCCTTTTTTTAATAACAAATTAATATTCCAACTTGCATACTTGATCTTACTGACTTACTTTTTCACGCCATGGCCATTTAGAATCACCATAGTTGTAATCGATTTCAGTTCCCATTTCTATGTTTTTGATGGCAAAAAGGCACAAATGGGGCTCGTCATTTACTATTTTTTTCATGGTGCAGTTTGGAGACTTGTGGTTGTCATTCACTAATCTTCCAAGAGAGCCATCCTCTGTTGATGCATCAATACTAGGAAAGAAAAAACAGAAATCAAACATTTTGTATCATATAACTAGTTTTTTAGTAAAATAAAAGTTGGCTTACAGAAATAAAAACTTGCAACATTTCAAAAGAAAAGTTGAGAGGGAAACAATGTCTTTTTGAACGTCATAGCACTAAATAAAAAAAATTGTTAATGCCACAATCCTGATGTGTTATTGAAATATTGCTTCTGAGTGACTCACTAATTTAGGGTATTTTATTCCAGTCTCTTTCTAGAGTTCATAATTATTGTATAGAAAATATTTGGATATACATACCACCAGTAATGATTCTGCCATTCAAAGTCAAAGAGAAATGTACTCTCCTTTTCAGAGTACTGCTTGTTTGGCATTTTTCTGCTGACAGAAGTTGTATTCTAAGATGAACTCTCCTTGTTCAAAGTGCTGGGTAGCAAACACGCCTCTTCCTGCAAGGACATTTTATATAAAACCATTGGTTATGAGAAAATAAAGATACACCTTTAACCAAATAATTGTGGTGTTATCTTACAATTTTAATACTAAGTTCTCGCTTAGAAACAGAAATACAACAACCAATCTGAATTTGATTGTTTTTTGTGTTGTTTTATAAAATAAATAAATATATACTTAATGGATAAATGGTCTAAAAATGAGTTTATTACCTTTTTGATCATCAATAAATCTTTCCACTAGTCCAGGTTTGTCCTTTGAGGATTAAATGTAAAAGGCTGCTTCATCAGCAGGCTTTTTTCTTGCTTTCCTTTTGGACATTTCTGGCTCTAAAAAATAATTCAAAACATGGCAGAGAGAACTTTAACAAGCACTCTATATTAATTTTAAAAGATTTGTAATCATCCACTGTATAAAGACTGAAGGAATAAGCCTGGCCTGAGAACTAACAGAACAAGAGTGATTAAAGAAAGAATATTTTTCAGAAAATACTGATATATTAATGAAAATGTTTGTCGGTTTGAAGCTGAGCTTTGTTACTTTTAACTAGTCACAGTTCCAACCAGGTGCTGCATCCAAAGAAAAGTTATTTCAATAGTTTTACCAGTATAACTCGTTATACTTTTCAGGAGCTACCAACTCGTTTTTATTATGTTTGTGTTTGAAAAGTGAACGTAGCATCCTGATTAGCGGTAGCTAATTAGCCAATAAGCTAGTTTCCGGATAGTTTTATTTGCGTCAGAATGCTTGTGTTATTTAAAGAAAGCATTCTTACATGATAGAAAACCACCGAGAAATACAGAAGACATGCAGATATATCATAACACTGAGCACACACGTGTTTGACGAGTTTTGAAGTGGTTTCGGCAATTACGGCCAGAGTCCGGTTCTGGGCTTAGCAATTATGAAACATTAGCACATCGAAATCATCCTGAATATAGCACGGAGCAATTATACATTCTGTCGTTCTCTTTTACACCATTGTTTTTAAAACCACTGCAAGCTAAGATGAATAACAAGTTAAAAAGCCGGACTGTCTGAGGGGAAAACGTTACGCCATCCGAGTGACAATATACCGAATCCGAAGCCATAATCATTGCATATAAACCCCTCGGGGTCTGGACAAAAAGCATTTCTACATCAGTTTCTTGTACTTAGTATTTACATGCAGTTGATTTACTCACCGTGTATGTTGTGTTTCGTTATGAGCAGCGTGTCTTCGTCGCGGAGCAGTCTCAGTCTGGCGGCGTCACACGTGGCGAAGTGACGTTAAGCTGGTGGTTTTAGCCGCATGAAGCTAACACATGCAATACCTGCTGATTTAACTAATATGTAAACTGATGGTAAAGAATAAATTACTATTTATTTATACCTTTATTTTTATGTTTAGAACATGAAAAATGCACGAGATGCTGATTTAACTAATATGTAAACTGATGGTAAAGAATAAATTACTATTTATTTATACCTTTATTTTTATGTTTAGAACATGAAAAATGCACGAGACAGTTTTTAAAATAAGCCTAATAGAATGAGCGTATTTTTATAAAGCAAGTGTAATGAATATTAAATAACGTAGATAAATTGCAATTGTAATGCAGGAATTTTATGTTTACAGTATTATTTTAGCTGCTATGGTTACTAAAATAATAATTACCTGGTTTAAATCTACAGGAAATAGCATTTTATTTTCTTAATCAACACTCGGATCACAAGGTGCCCTGATTGGTTGAATCACACACACTTCCGGTAGTGTGTATACTTGCAATACCACTTGCCATGGTCGGGGGGCCGCTACTGAGCACACACACTTCACACACACAATTCTCAACATTGCGACCATGAGGGGTAAGTGAAAAAAATTCGTGAGGCATGTTGTTAGAGCATTTCAAGCTGTTTTAGAGTGGTTTCCCGAGTGGGGTCCATGATTTTGGACCCCACAACGACACAGGGCCCCACTTTGTTGGTGGGCTCCCTGTCTTCGGACCCCCCATACTAATAAAAACAAGTACACACACACACACACACACACACACACACACACACACACACACACACACACACACACACACACACAGGATTTCAGAGTGACACGGTGGAACACTGATTAGTGCGCCCACCTCACAGTTCAAAGGTGCAGGGTTCAAATCCGACTCCGGCCTTCCTGTGTGCATGTTATCTCTGTGAAGGGTGCTCCAGTTTTCTCCGACATTCCAAAAATATACATGGTAGGCAGATTGACCTCTCCAAATGGTCCGTATGTGTGACCAGCTTAGGGTGCATCCTGCCTACCACACAAAGACTGCTGGGGTAGGCTCCAGCACGCCCACGACCCTCCTGTGTATGAAGCAATTCAGAAAAAGGATGCATGGATGGGGCATTGGGTATCTGCAGAATAATTAATCTACAGAAAATATAGTGGGCAATGAACCCTGAGGTTCTCCTCAAAGGGACCATCAAAATGAATAATTTTACCAAGTTACTGCACTCAATGCTGAATTTTTTACAAGCACAGATAAGGTGTTTGCCTCTTCTTTTTGTTTGTTTTTTTTCCTCTTATTGTCTGTCACTTCAGCAGCAAAAAGACAGCAACAACTTCATTGCTGCTGGCGCATTTCTGCTCATCTAAAATCCGCATATTATGCTCAATGAACGACTCTCCAATCTATTCAGAACACACTTGAGGCTCCCACTTTTGTAGATGAAGTGCTCAAACGTGACTGAGCCTACACGCACGCAAAGCTCAGGAAGCAATTGTTTCGTAGCCTGTGAAAATCAATTAGCTCGATCAGTCGAAATGACTTTCACAGCCGAGGCCCTAAAAAAAAAAAAAAAGCTCATCTAATCCTCCTTCCATCGAGTCGCTGTCGTTTGTACTGGGAGTCGATTTAGATGCAGAAAATAGATTCATCACTTTCTTAGACTTGACAAGGCAGTAGGGCATATTAGTTATCTCTTATTTTGATTGATTATTTGGGTACTATTATTTAGCATTCATTCTATGTTGTCTAAACTGCTTATGTGAGTGCTGTTTTGAGTAAAGGGAACATTTAAAAACAACAAAGTGGGCAATGATAGATTACAATGGGGGCTTTGTGTTTCTCCAAAACCAACAACTAAAGGTTCAAAAGTGGATGAATAAATATTGTGTTTTCATCCTAATAAATGAAACAAATGTTCATCTATTTCCTATACCACTTGTCCTTATTTAGTCCTGGGTTTGCTGGAGCCTGTCCCCAGCTGGTTTTCGGGGTTCACCCTGGACTGGTTGCCAGCCCATTCCAGGGCAATCGTTGACACACACATTCACTTCCTTTTTAAAGCGAGCATTCTATTGATTTTGAACAAATACCTCGTCCTGTCACAACCTCCAACACAAACAAGAAGTCGAGTTATATTGAACAATATTTGCTGCAGGCATTTGAGACTGAGTCTGTTGATGTTTTAGCACATCCTTTTGGCCAGATCTCTCTGGAGGAAGCCTTTTATATGACCTGTCACCAGCAGGAGAGATAAATTATTTGTGTCTTGGCATCCATTAGCAGTGGGGTGACTGTAACAGGACAGGGCAATGAAAGTTCATCCAAGTGGTGCAAAAGACAGTGCATTAGCAATATGCTCTTCTTTGACAGTGATGTAATTTGTCGACCATTTCTGTTAAATGAGGGTTATAACTGGCAGCTACATTCTTGGAATGTTGCCAGAGTACTTAAACCATATTTCAACCTTATTATACAGTTTGATTTACTTGTGGTCTGTCTGTTTCATAAATAGCATGACATCGTTGTAAAGAAAACTAGGGATGGGTATTTAGCTAAAGGAGGCGGGTTAGACCCTAATTTTGCAGATGAGCTTAGGCAGGCAGATCTGCGAGAGGGACGACTGCACTGCCGTGGGAGTGGTTGACTTCTGTCGTGGCCATTCAAAGCAGCTTCTGTCAATCCCTTTGAATGCAGCACATTAGTAACACAATGGAAGCACATCAGCGCCGTGAAGTGTTGTGCATGTTTTATATGTCTCTATGCCAAAAACCACCTGATTCAAATAATTAGGATTATTATCCAGCTCCTACCGACCTCACTGATTATCTACCGTAATTTCCGGACTATAAGCCGCGACTTTTTTCCAAAATTTTGAACCCTGCGGCTTATAGTCAGGTGCGGCTTGTATAAGATTTTTTTCGTGATTTTTGTGATGACTTGATCACTTTTATACACTCGTAAAAAGGCTGTGGACCACTGTTGTGCGGTATCTTGAAGAAAATAACAATAACAAAAATACTATTTTGAAACACTACTATGGCTGCTGCTTATTCTGGCTGTGTTGCTTGTGACTATTATGAGCTTTAGTAGGAATGCACGCTAGGTGACCTGTGTCAGAGGGCTCTAAATCCTTTCTCTTACTCTGCCATGTGACTCAGAGACTACACAAAGCAGTGGCGCTGTTTGGACTATCTGCATTGTATTAAAACCCAATCAATCAGCATTTAAATTCAATTATTCTGACATTTTGCTCACCAAAAACAAGTTGTAATGAATGTAATGCATTTTATTCAGAAGGTTACTTTGAACCCTGAGGCTTAAATGGTGGCGCGGCGTATTTATGGATTCTTACGGCTTTCTTTGTAAAAAACTCATGTGCACGTGCGGCTTATAGTCCGGTGCGGTTTATGTAAGAAAAAAACTAAAATATCCCTGAATTTTAGCTGGTGCGGCTTATAGTCCGGTGCGGCTTATAGTCCTGAAATTACGGTAATCATTTGAATCAGATGTTTTGCACCAAGGAGATATATAAACCATGCCGGACAACAGACCCTTGAGGACCAGGATTGGTGATCCCTGGCCAGGTGGTGCCAAAATATGGAGCAAAGAAACAACTGACATGTTGAGCACCTTTTAACAATAAAATTAATGATCTGAGTAGACCATCTAGTATGCACCATACTTCCCATCAGTTTGTCATAAATGTTTCAGTCAACTGGCAAAGTCACACAAAATTCCTTGTCCGCTCAATTTTTTTAACCCCACGCCAAGCTCACAGTGGGCTCTGGGAATGGAACGAGCTGCCTTCACATGCCATTAAGCGGAGAAGGTGAGAGACAAAGCTAGCACTGATGCAACATGCGTGCCGTCAAACCGTGACCCAGGGTTACAAATCATGATGGTTTCTGCAGTTGTATTTTCGCTCTTCACTTCCTTTGGATGACAACTGAAATAAAATCAAGTCAAATTTATAATAACTTTTTGGTTTTACTTGCAGTAAAAGTGGCTTTCAACAACCCCCCATTACAGTCCACTTGCACTGGATTTCATTAAGACATCAAAAGTGAGTTGGTAAACAAAAAGCTTGATGTGTGACGTAGCTTTGTAAAATCTGTTTTTACGTAGGTAAAGTCCTGGATTTTTGCTGAACTAACTTAGATTTTAAATCTAAAAATAAAACTTTACCTTAAAGAAGCAAAGTGAGAAAGCCCAGCGTGATTTGTACATTTTAGGAAACCACAAATTATGAATATCCTCCCTTGTGTCATTGTTTTAGCGATTGTTTTGACCCACATGCAGAAACCAAGTCGGAAGTCCAGAAGGAGTAAGGAGTCTTTATTGGAGGTGATACGGTGGAGGGTGAGGAGCTGAGCCAGGAGCACAGAGCGGGAGCAGCGATGATGGAGCATGAGGAGTTCGTCCAGAGCGGGGTGGATCTTGGCGGTGGTCCGTGGAGGAAATCTAAGAGCGTGGAACAAACAATACTTGGTCAGAGAATACAATGGCGAGATCTAGGAGCTAGAGGCACAATCGTGGAGGAGATCACATAGGGAGGGCACTCAGGCGACGAGCCGCTGGCAATACGCTCCTTAAAAGCCTTCCCCTGATGAGCCTGATCAGCCACATCTGTGGGGGATAAGCCACATCTGTGGGTCCTCCGCCACTCCTCACGGCTGCCCCCTGTGGATAAAAGAAAACCCTCCCGGACCCCGACACCCTGCTTCTTTAGGTGATAGGTAACTATTACCATGACAACATTCCTATACCATTATGGGAATAAATCCATTTATCCAAAGCATAACTATAGCCCACAGCCCAAATTATTAAAAGGAAAATAAAAATATTGACTCTTTGACCCCTGAAGTATTTGTAAATGGAGCTGAAAATACCTGAGCTTTCTTCAGAGAGCAATGCCCTCATTTTAAATATGAATCAATAATTTTTTTGAAGTCCAGCTTGGATGTGTTTGTCTATTTTAAGTGCAGCAGTCTTCTAGTGCTTCGCTTCCTTAATTACATCCACGTTACATAAAAGCTGTCCCACTTCCTGCCCACAAAATTCTGTTGGGTATTAACAGACTACACCAAGTGCAAATTGTGAGTGTCATCAAACTATTGTTTATTTTACTGTATTTTGGCCTGCATGGTCTACTCACAGTGAGATGCCATCATTTAATTTGATTTCACTGCGCTCCATTACAACTTTGTAAACAGCATCTCGCCTCATAAATAACCCCAATGTGACTATTACACTTTCACAAGTTGAAAGCAAGCTGCGGTTTTGCTAAAACAATCTACTCATAGTGAGATGGAGGTGAAATGAGGAAGCCGACAGTGATTAAAAGTGAGAGAATATATTTACAGAGTCTTGTTAAGGAAACAACATTGTGCATGTTAATATTTCAGCAAGTCAGGAGAGCATAAAGCTCATTTCACACACAAGGTGCTTTACATTCAACATGTACAAACACAATAATTTGAGACATTTAAAAGCAAAGTAAATAAATATATAACAAAGATCTAAATCATGTAAACTTAGAAGACAAAGGCGGTAAAATGCCAGGAATGGTCAAGTGCAAATCGACTGATTGAACCCACGTCCCAAAATTTCATGATCTGGTATCCAAAAGCAAACATCTTCCCATGAAAATCCTTATTAGGCTGTAAAATGCGTGACTGGGCATCAGGTGGTGCTGTAAATGACAATCCTGAGGCCTTCAGGATCTGGAGGTAGTTAGTCTGCGTGTGAGCATCTGGGTGTGAGTTGTGGCCGTCAGCAGTTCCTTGTTTTCAATGTTTTCATTTTGTATTTGTGTGTTTTACAATGTGCCCATGTCTCAAAGTCCATTGGTGGCTGTGACTCTCCTTGCAGCATGACAATTATTATTATTATTTTATGCTTATTACACAATCAAATAAAATTTACCATTCAATGCGTAATAACTCACCAAATTTGCAATTTGGGGCAACTGTACTGATTACAGATAACGGAATTATTGTCAGGCAGGGGACAAGGCGAAGGACTCGGATGCAGAGTCGTATCTATCTGGGATTTATTCCAGCAAGCACTCAGAGCAAAAGTACAAAACAAAGCGCCTCTTGCGAGGGAAAACACGGGGCAAAAAGTACAAACAAAAGGCGTCGCACTGTGGCGAGTCAAAAGGCTAAAAGTACAAATCAAAACGCCTCTTTCGAGGGAAAACGTGTAGCAAAAAGTACCAACAAAAGGAGTCGCACTGGAACGAGACAAAAAGGCGCTGGAGACCCAGGCACAACCAAAAGCGTCGCTCGGCGGCGAGACAAAAAGGAGAGTTCTTTCAGAGAGTTCGGACATCAAGGAATCGCTGGTGGTCGGGACGAGGCTAGACACACTGGCACAAGACAAGGGGAAGACACGGACTAAATACACACAAACGGGCGGGGACACAGGTGATGACAATTAGTATCGATTACGCGGGTGCACACAATCGGGATCAGGGAAGACAAGACAACCAACACCGAGGAAGGAAACACGAACTGAAACGGAAGGAATGACAAAATAAAACCGGAAGTAAAGTTACGACAATTGACGAGACAAAAAACTGAAAAAATAAACGCGACCGCATGACAGAACCCCCCCCCTAGGGCCGGATCCCAGACGGCCCAGGAGCCCCAGGGTGAGCCGCATAGAAGTCCTCAAAAAGTCCCGGGTCCAAAATATAACTAGGCGGCACCCATTGCCGCTCCTCCGGTCCATAACCCTCCCAGTCCACCAGGTACTGCCAGCCCCGGCCTCTTCTGCGCACATCCAATAGTTCTTTGACGGTGTAGGCCGTCCCACCGTCCACAGTCCGCGGAGGCGGAGGGGGCGCCGGATCCGGCACCAACGGGCTGTCCACCACCGGCTTGACCTTCCCAACGTGAAAGGTGGGGTGGACTGCAAGGGACCTGGGCAAGCGTAGACGCACCGCGGCCGGGTGCACGACCTTGGCGATGGGGAACGGACCCACGAAGCGAGGCGCCAGTTTCCTGGAGTCCCCCCGGTGGGGAAGATCCTTGGTGGATAGCCAGACACGTTGACCTCTCTGGTACACGGGCGCCGGACGTCTCCTCCGGTCAGCCATCCGCTTTACCCGGTCCCCCTGTCGGACCAGCGTGGCCCGAGCCGCCGACCAGACGCGATGACAGCGGCGCACCAAGGCGTGGGCCGAAGACACCGTCACCTCCGGCTCACTGTCAGGGAAGACAGGGGGCTGGTAGCCAAACACACACTTGAAGGGGGACATACCTGTAGCCGTGGTGGGCAGGGAGTTGTGGGCATACTCCACCCAGGAGAGGTTCTTGCTCCACGAGGAGGGGTTCTGGGAGACCAGGCAGCGGAGACTTGTCTCCAACTGTTGATTAATACGTTCTGTCTGTCCGTTTGCCTCCGGGTGATAGCCTGACGTGAGACTCACGGTTGCCCCTATGAGCTTGCAAAACTCCCGCCAAAACCTGGATACGAATTGGGGCCCTCTATCGGAAACTATGTCTTTCGGGAACCCATGAACCCGGAATATGTGGTCCATCATCACGGTGGCCGTTCGTTTAGCGGACGGGAGCTTGGGCAAGGCGATAAAATGAGCCATCTTTGAAAATCTATCCACCACTGTGAGTATGGTGGTTCGCCCATGCGAGGTCGGAAGCCCGGTGACGAAGTCCATAGATATCTCCGCCCACGGGCGCGAAGGAATGGGTAGGGGATGCAGCAACCCCATGCGGGCGCCGTGGGCGTTCTTATTCCGGGCGCAGACGGGACAGGCGGCAACGTATTCCTTGACGTCTGCCCTCATGGAGGGCCACCAGAATCGCTGCTGGATTACGAACAGCGTTCGGCGCATGCCCGGATGGCAGGAGAGTCTGGAGGTGTGAGCCCAATGGATGACTTGGGATCGTAATTGAGCAGGGACAAATAGTCGGTTCTCAGGGCAACCACTAGGGGGTGGTTCGTTACCATTGGCCTGCTGTACCCGGCCTTCGATAGGCCAGGTCACGGCTCTAACCAGGCAATGAGAAGGCAGGATAGTCTCAGGCTTCTTAATTTCTGGGTCCGAGTTGAAAACACGGGAGAGGGCGTCAGGCTTGGTGTTCTTGGTTCCCGGTCTGTAGGACAAAGTGAAGTTAAAACGATTGAAAAAAAGTGACCAGCGGGCTTGGCGTGAATTCAGTCTCTTAGCTGACTTAATGTATTCTAAATTTTTATGGTCTGTCCAGACCAAAAAAGGCTGCTGTGCTCCCTCTAACCAATGTCTCCATTCTTCTAATGCCAGCTTGACTGCCAACAGTTCGCGATCCCCCACGTCATAATTCTGTTCGGCGGGCGTCAGCCGTCGAGACAGGAACGCGCACGGATGGAGCTTGTTGTCGCTCTTGGCCCTCTGCGAAAGGATGGCACCTACTCCTTGATTGGAGGCGTCCACCTCCACCACAAACTGCCGCGACGGATCAGGGAGCGTGAGGATGGGAGCGGTGCTGAAACGGTTCTTTAGCTCCTGGAAGGCCGCCTCCGCCTCTGCTGACCAGCGGAAGGGGACTCTAGGAGACGTGAGCGCGTGCAAGGGAGCCGCTGTGGCACTGAAGCCCTTAATGAATCGCCGATAAAAATTGGCAAAGCCCAGGAATTGTTGCACCTTCTTGCGTGAGTCAGGGGTAGGCCATTCCGTTACCGCGCTTACTTTCGCCGGGTCCATCTCTACTTTGCCCGGGGCTACGATGAAGCCGAGAAAAGAAACGGTGCTCTTGTGAAATTCACTTTTCTCGGCCTTTACGTATAGTTGGTGTTCCAGGAGTCGTTGCAACACCGTCTCGACGTGAACCCTATGGGTCTTCAGATCTGGGGAGTAAATCAAAATATCGTCCAAATATACGTACACAAACCGGTCCAAACAGTCTCTCAAAACATCGTTTATCATGGCCTGAAACACAGCGGGAGCATTGGTGAGGCCAAATGGCATGACGCGGTATTCAAAATGTCCTCGATGCGTGTTGAACCCTGTCTTCCATTCGTCCCCTTCCCGGATGCGCACCAGATGGTAGGCGTTGCGCAGATCTAACTTGGTGAACACCCGGGCTTGCTGTAATTGGTCGAACACGGTCGACATCAGTGGGAGCGGATACCGATTCTTGATGGTGATCTGATTGAGGGGACTATAATCAATGCAGGGACGTAGGGTGCCGTCCTTCTTGCCCACGAAAAAGAACCCCGCCCCCGCAGGCGACGACGACGGTCGAATCAGCCCTGCTTGCAAGGAGGAGTCTATATATTCATTCAAGGCTTGCTTCTCAGGTCCCGAGAGAGAATACAGCCTCCCCTTGGGTATCGTTGATCCCGGCAGCAGGTCAATGGCGCAATCATACGGACGGTGGGGAGGCAGAGAGGTAGCCTTGGCCTTGCTGAATACCTCGGCCCATTGGTGGTAACACGCAGGGACCCCGGTTAAGTCTGGGGTTGGCGCGTCTGGAGCGGAAGGCACAGGGCGCGGGTTAGACTTGATACAGGAATCATGACAGTCGGACCCCCATCCCGTTATTTCCCCTGATCCCCAGTCTATAGCGGGGTTGTGGCGTTGAAGCCATGGATACCCGAGAACGAGAGGGTTCATTGGTGAGGTCACGACATGTAGACGTATGTTCTCCTGGTGGAGGCCAATTGACAACGAGACTGGTTCGGTTATGTGAGTTATCTCAAAGAGTGCCTGTCCATTGAGTGCCTTAGCTTTCACGGGAGTGTTCAGTAGCTCAGTCTTTACCCCGCACCGGCGAGCAAATGCCCAGTCTATCAAGCTTTCGTCTGCTCCTGAGTCTATTAATACTTCGAGTTCTATCTCTCTTCCCGACTGGGTGATCCTGCCCTTGGGAAGCACTCGCCCCGGGGACAGAGCCGCCGAGAAGGCGCTTACCTTCAGGGTCCTCCTTACTGGACAGGAGAGAAGGAGGTGTCCGAGCTCGCCGCAGTAGTAGCATCTTCCCTCTCGGCGCCGCCGTAACTTCTCCTCCTCTGTTAACTTGGCTCTGCCCAACTGCATCGGTTCTGGCTCCTGGCGCTGCCGATCCCCGTACGGCCTGGAGTGGTGAGCGTCAGGGCCGGCTACTGGAACGAAGGCGGGAGCGTTGCTGCGTCGGTGCTTTCTCCACTCTTGCAGCCGGTTGTCAGTGCGGATAGCCAGAGCGATGAGGGCGTCGAGGTCGGTGGGAAGATCTAAGGGGATTAGCTGATCTTGGATGGGTCCTGACAGGCCCCGGAGGAAGATGTCATATAGTGCCGCCGCATTCCACCCGCTCGCCGCGGCCAGCGTGCGGAACCGGATGGCGTAGTCTCCGACGGTGTCTTGTCCCTGGTCTATCTGACAGAGTTGGCGAGCCTTGTCTCGGTCAGCGGAAATGGGATCGAACACCGTTCGCAGGGCCTGGATGAAAGCGGGGAGAGAGTGACAGGAGATGGAATCCCTGGCCCATTCCGCGGTGGCCCATGTGCGGGCCCTTCCCGTCAGGTAGGATACCATGTAGGCCACCTTGGATCGCTCGGTGGGGAATTCTGCTGGGGAACTCTCAAAGTTCATCTCGCATTCTGTAATAAAAGCCCGGCTAAGGCCGGGTTCTCCGGAGTAGCGCTCTGGAGGAGCCAGTCTGGCACTGCCAGTCATGGGACCTCTTGCAAGGGAAGGAACGGGGGAAGCGACGGGTGTTCTGGAGGTCGCTGCTGGTCCCGCGTTCAAGAGCGAGAGCACTTCCTGCATTTGCTGACCCAGCTTTGCTACTTGGGTGGCGACCGCTCCTCTGAAATTTTCTTGATTCCTAGCGAGTCCTCGGATCTCTTCTCCCAAGTCGCCCACCTCCCTCTGGTGCTGGGCGAGCAGTGAGGCATGGGAGCGCACTGTGGCGCACAGGTGCTCCGACTCTGCCGAGTCCATGTCTGGCCAGTGTGTACTGTCAGGCAGGGGACAAGGCGAAGGACTCGGATGCAGAGTCGTATCTATCTGGGATTTATTCCAGCAAGCACTCAGAGCAAAAGTACAAAACAAAGCGCCTCTTGCGAGGGAAAACACGGGGCAAAAAGTACAAACAAAAGGCGTCGCACTGTGGCGAGTCAAAAGGCTAAAAGTACAAATCAAAACGCCTCTTTCGAGGGAAAACGTGTAGCAAAAAGTACCAACAAAAGGAGTCGCACTGGAACGAGACAAAAAGGCGCTGGAGACCCAGGCACAACCAAAAGCGTCGCTCGGCGGCGAGACAAAAAGGAGAGTTCTTTCAGAGAGTTCGGACATCAAGGAATCGCTGGTGGTCGGGACGAGGCTAGACACACTGGCACAAGACAAGGGGAAGACACGGACTAAATACACACAAACGGGCGGGGACACAGGTGATGACAATTAGTATCGATTACGCGGGTGCACACAATCGGGATCAGGGAAGACAAGACAACCAACACCGAGGAAGGAAACACGAACTGAAACGGAAGGAATGACAAAATAAAACCGGAAGTAAAGTTACGACAATTGACGAGACAAAAAACTGAAAAAATAAACGCGACCGCATGACAATTATAAATTATTATAATACTATCCTCCGCCCGCAGATTCTTACAGAAGCTGTAAACTGTAAGCTGAAAGAACACTTCGACTTCCGGCGGCCGGCGCACTCACGCCACTAGATCAATCGTCGCTCTTCGGACACAAAGTATGGCAGCGGACCAAGAGGTTTGTACGGCTTCGTGCACCAACTGCCCCCTTCTCTTAGAGAGGTTGTCTCTGCTAGAGGGACGTGTCCGCCAGTTAGAGCAGAATAGTGCGATAACAGTAGTTGCGGCGGACACAGACGCGGGCTGTAGTCAGCCCGCTAGCCCGGTTAGCATTAGCCCCAAGCGGCTTGCTAATCGCGATGAGCCAGGTAAGACGCACAGCCATCCAAAGTCAACTCGGTCTACTGGCCCTCGCACTTTGGTCATAGGCGACTCCATTACCCGAAACATTACGCTTAAAAATCCAGCCACGGTAAGGTGTATTCCTGGGGGCAGAGCATCCGACATAGAAGCTAATCTTAGGGAGCTGACTCGCAATAGGTCTAGTCAACAGCGTAGTTCCACCAACACTAGCTACTCGGACACAGTGATACACGTCGGCTCCAATGATGTTAAGATGAGACAATCAGAGATCACAAAGAAAAACATAGCGAGGACTTGTGATCTTGCCAGAAAGATGAGTCGGCATCGAGTATTTGTCTCTGGCCCCCTGCCTGGGAGAGGCACTGATGAGAGGTTTAGTAGATTAGTCTCCCTTAATCGATGGATGGCTGGGTTCTGTAAAAAGCAGGGACTGCATTTTATAGATAACTGGTCCTCCTTCTGGGGCCGCCCCGACCTGCTGAGGAAGGACGGCCTTCACCCTAACCGTGAAGGCGCCTTCACTCTTTCTAGGAATATAGATTACTGTTTGAGCCACTCATGACAGGTCACTTTAGAGCAGGCCAGGGCACAGGTGATTAGACCACCTGTGAGGATGGGTTTGGAGTCTGTTAAGTTAAAGTTAACTAGCGCTAGGCTAGACTTTCAGCATACACATAGCTCCTCGTGTAGACTAGAGCGCGACAGTTTAAATAGTGCTGCAGTACACATAAACACACTTTCTACTGGGGTAGTAGACAAATCCAATCACTCCGTCCCGACCGGTCTTACTGATGAAACGGTGCCTGTTTTAGATAACTTCACATGTGTAACAAATATTCATCATCAAAATCCCACGGTCGTTTCATCCCACCGCGCTAACAAACTTTTGAGAGGTGATGTTAGGCCTAGAGAGCACAATTTTACTCGCATCCCGTTTAAAAATCCTTCGATAGATACACACCCTGATCGACCGATTACACTTAAACTTTTTACGGTTTTATGAATATTAGATCGCTTCATACGAAAGCAGTTCTCGTTTATGACCTTATCACGGAACATAATCTAAACGTTTTTGGTCTTTGCGAGACCTGGTTAAAACCTAATGAACTGCTGCCACTTAACGAGGCCTCGCCTCCAAATTTTGTGAGCTCGCATGTGGCACATCCTCAAAAAAAGGGTGGGGGTGTCGCCCTCATCTCAAATTCTGATCTTAGATTTAGCCCTCGCTCAATTCACGTATTTAAAACATTTGAAGTTCTCATTGTGCGATCCACTGCTTTACCGTCATTCTATCTTGCTGTTATTTACCGTCCACCCGGGGCTTACTCTGGCTTCCTGGATGAATTTTCAGAATTTGTGGCTGATCTAGTGACAAATGCAGATAATATAGTTATCATGGGTGATTTCAACATCCACATGAATTCACCGTCAGAACAACTGACTTCGGCATTTCAAACTTTAATCGATACGCTTGGTTTTACGCAAGCCGTACAGGCAGCAACGCATAAGAATGGAAATACCTTAGATCTGGTATTATCCCGGGGACTAGCAACCTCAAATATAGCAGTACTGCCATACACTACTGTTCTGTCTGATCATTTCTTAATAAAATTTGAAATTTTAGTTCCTTGTCAAAGACAAGAGAGCAATCAGAATTTTAGCAGCCGTAATTTTAACTCCACGACTGCAACTGCGCTATCTGAGTTACTGTCACCGGCAACCGCCATGTTTTCCGCATACAGCGGCTCTATTGATAATCTTACAAATGAATTCAATGCGACATTATTAAAAGCCATCGACTCTGTGGCACCGCTACGTCTGAAAACTTGCCGTAGATGGCCAACTCCGTGGTTCACAGATGAAACACGTACGCTTAAACAATTATGTAGAAAGCATGAGCGCAGATGGCGTTTAACCAAACTTGAGGTTTTCCATCAGGCATGGAAGGACAGCCTCCTGAAATATAAAGATGCGCTTATTCTAGCAAAAACTCGTTATTTTTCGCAGGTCATTAATCTCAATAAAAACAATCCTAAATACCTATTTGATACAGTGGCAAAGCTAACTCTGCGCCAGCCGACCCCCGATAGCTCCTTCCACTCAGCTGACGAGTTTATGAAATGTTTTGCTCAAAAGATTGAGTCCATTAGGGACGAGATCAAGAATACCATTCCAATCGCTCCGCCGGTTACTAGCGCTGGGGATCATGCAATAACCCTCTCAAATTTTAAAAGTGTGTCCCTTGAAATGCTTACAAAATTGGTTAGTGCGGCTAAACAAACAACATGTTTACTCGACCCGCTTCCAGCCAAACTACTTAAAGAATTATTTCCAATTTTAGGACCGTCCGTCTTAAATATAATCAATCTGTCTGTTTCCTCTGGGATAGTGCCAACGGCCTTTAAAACCGCTATTATTAAACCGCTACTTAAGCGAGCAAATCTTGACCCGGACTGTCTCAGTAATTATAGGCCAGTTTCAAACCTCCCATTCATAGCAAAACTTCTTGAAAAAGTAGTAGCGCAGCAGCTTATTGATTACATGGTCGCTAATAATCAATATGACTCTTTTCAGTCTGGTTTTAGAGCTAATCATTCCACAGAGACAGCACTTGCTAAAGTGACTAATGATCTCCTCATAGCTATGGATTCAAATACGTCGTCTGTATTGTTACTACTCGATCTTAGTGCTGCCTTTGACACTGTAGACTTCGATACTTTATTAGGGCGTCTTAAAAGTTGTGTTGGTATCTCAGGGTCAGCACTCAGCTGGTTCAATTCCTATCTATCAGACAGGATGCACCGAGTGGTCCATGGCAATACGTCCTCTGAGCTCTATAATGTTACGTGTGGTGTCCCACAGGGATCGGTACTCGGACCGATTTTATTTAATATTTATATGATTCCGCTTGGGGACATAATACGTAAATATGATATTAGTTTTCAATGCTACGCGGATGACACCCAATTATATATGCCGTTATCGATGACAGATCCGCGGGACTGTTGTAATCTCGAGGCGTGCCTTGCGGAGATCAAGCAATGGATGTCTCTCAACTTCCTTCGTCTTAACCCAGATAAAACTGAGATGTTGATAATTGGTCCTACTCGTTATCAACACTTATTTAAGGAAACCACTATAACTATAGATAACCGTACTATCACTCAGAGTGATACGGTAACTAATCTCGGGGTAATATTTGACCAAACGCTCTCCTTTCAAAAACACATTAAGAATATAACCAGGATTGCGTTTTTTCACCTTCATAATATTGCTAAGATTCGTCCTATCCTCTCGACCGGGGATGCGGAAACTATTATACATGCGTTCGTCAAGTCGCGCCTGGACTACTATGATGTATTATTCTCTGGTCTTCCTAAGTCCAGTATCAAAAGTCTACAGTTAGTGCAAAATGCCGCTGCGAGGCTGCTCTCACGGTCAAGAAAATTTGATCACATTACCCCAATATTAGCCAAATTACATTGGCTCCCGGTCCATTTAAGATGTGACTTCAAGGTTCTTCTACTAACCTATAAATCACTGCATGGCTTAGCGCCTTCATATCTCGTCGACCTAGTCATTCCTTATGTTCCGTCTCGTAACCTTCGTTCGCAAAACGCTAGTCTTTTAGTTACACCGAGGGCCAAGAAAATGTCTGCAGGGTCTAGAGCATTCTCTATTCGGGCTCCAGAGCTTTGGAATGCCCTACCAATGGATATTAGAACTACTACCTCAGTAGAAACATTTAAGACACGTTTAAAGACACATTTCTATGAGATGGCTTTTAACTAACTTGTAGTGGCCGATTTGGCCGGAGTTTGTTTTGTTCTCTCTGCCCACCCCCTCCCTGGCTGGGGAGGGGGTTAGGTGGCTCAAAAGCTGATAGCGGCTAGCTGGATTCTCGGGGACCAATTCAAGATGAAGAAACTGCAGCTCAACCTCCTTGAAGACACTGCCAGGACAATCGAGGGCACCTCCGACATCCATTTTTTCATTGATTTTCATATTATGTATTACTTGTGCCCGCTCTGCATCCATTACAACCTGGTGATCCTGAAAGGGGGATCCTTCCATCTGTGGTCCCTTCTCAAGGTTTCTCATTTTCCCCTGGCAAGGGTTTTTTGAGTTTTTCCTTGCCCTTTTGGGAGCTTAAGATCAGGGGATGCTTTGAGAATAATTGTCAATTTTGGCTATGTGAAGCCCTTTGAGACTGTTTGTGATTTAGGGCTATACAAATAAACTTGACTTGACTTGACTTGACTTGACTTGACTTGACTTGACTAAACTTTGAAATGTAATCAAAGATAATAAAGAAATAGAAATAATACATGCTATGCAACACGCATTCACACCATTCATCATTACCGCCAAACAGTTTGTTTGTGGCATGCAAATAAAATAAAAATATTACAATGAACTGGGGGGGTGAAGCATCTATTTAGCTCCCATAAAATGGATGAATCCTCTCCTAGGGGGAGCCATTGAATGGCCACTGCAACACAATGTTTGGGCTGGCATAAAGAGGAAGCAATTTTATGTACAGAGCCAGCAGGACTATTCAAGAGCACACTTTAGATAGTCTGACCATTCAACCTGATATAATTACAGGGTATTATACGGGAGCGGGACAATGGAAGACTGACAGTTCCGGAAAGACTTTAACGGCATTGTTATTCTCAGGGTCTGACTGAAATAAGTGTGTGAGTGTGGATGTCTTTCTACTGTCAAAGCATTTTAAAACTCAAACACAATGAAGTCTTACGCAGTGGAACCTCCAAAGTTGAACATTGTTGGATTGTATTCCGTTCCTTGGTTTCTCTTTGTCTTTGGCAGTTCATTGCTTCTGCTTCAGTCATTGTCAGTCATGTTCCCCTAGTCATATCTTGATTTCCTTTACCAGCAGTTCATTCTAGGTTTTGTTTTTCACTTTAAATCTTGCCTTGTTGGACTTAGTCAATTTTTATTCTTTCCGTTTTTGAACCACTGGACATTGCACCACCGCTATCAGTGAATTTGATAGCCTAGCACAAGTATGAAACCATGACACTAGTTTGAAAGCCTTACCCTAGTTTGACAGCCTACTTTAAACTGAATTTGAAACTCTTCTCTGTAACCTCAACCCTAGTTCGCAACTGTAGTCCTAGTTTTAACCTACAATTTGAAAACCTAACCCTTGCTTGAAACACCAATTTGAATCCATAACAATAGTTTGGCAGCTCAGAGTACCCACCCTTCTTGGGGTCCCTGGAGGAAGTGCTGGAGAGCGCTCCTTCTGGGGACTCCATCGTTCTACTGGGTGACTTCAATGCTCACGTGGGCAATGACAGTGAGACCTGGAAGGGCGTGATTGGGAGGAACGCCCCCCCCGATCTGAACCCGAGCGGTGTTCTATTGTTGGACTTCTGTGCTCGACACGGATTTTCAATAATGAACACCATGTTCAAGCATAAGGGTGTCCATGTGTGCACTTGGCACCAGGACACCCTAGGCCGCAGTTCGATGATCGACTTTGTAGTCGTGTCATCGGATTTGCGGCCGCATGTTTTGGACACTCGGGTGAAGAGAGGGGCGGAGCTGTCAACTGATCACCACCTGGTGGTGGGTTGGCTCCGATGGTGGGGGAAGATGCCGGTCCGACCCGGCAGACCCAAACGCTCTCTGAGGGTCTGCTGGGAACGTCTGGCAGAATCTCCTGTCAGGAAGAGCTTCAACTGCCACCTCCGGCAGAGCTTTTCTCACGTCCCGGGGGAGGCGGGGGACATTGAGTCTGAGTGGACCATGTTCCGCGCCTCCATTGTTGAGGCGGCCGACCGGAGCTGTGGCCGTAAGGTCGTTGGTGCCTGTCGTCTCGGCAATCCCCGAACCCGCTGGTGGACACCGGCAGTAAGGGATGCCGTCAAGCTGAAGAAGGAGTCCTATCGGGCTGTTTTGGCCTGCGGGACTCCGGATGCAGCTGACAGGTACCGGATGGCCAAGCGAAACGCGGCTTCGGCGGTTGCTGAGGCAAAAACCCGGGCGTGGGAGGAGTTTGGTGAGGCCATGGAGAATGACTTTCGGACGGCTTCGAGGAAATTCTGGTCCACCATCCGGCGTCTCAGGAGGGGGAAGCAGTGCAACGTCAACACTGTTTACAGTGGGGATGGCGTGCTGCTGACCTCGACTCGGGACGTCGTGAGTCGGTGGGGAGAATACTTCGAAGACCTCCTCAATTCTACCTACACGCCTTCCATTGAGGAAGCAGGGCCTGGAGACTCTGAGGCGGATTGTCCAATCTTTGGGGTCGAAGTCACTGGGGTAGTTAAAAAACTCCTCGGTGGCAAGGCCCCGGGGGTGGATGAGATCCGCCCGGAGTTCTTAAGGGCTCTGGATGTTGTGGGGCTGTCATGGCTGACACGCCTCTACAACGTTGCGTGGACATCGGGGACAGTGCCTCTGGATTGGCAAACTGGGGTGATGGTTCCCCTCTTTAAGAAGGGGGACCGGAGGGTGTGTTCCAATTACAGGGGAATCACACTCCTCAGCCTCCCTGGTAAGGTCTATTCAGGGGTGCTGGAGAGGAGGGTCCGTCGGGAGGTCGAACCTCGGATTCAGGAGGAGCAGTGTGGCTTTCGTCCTGGCCGTGGAACAGTGGACCAGCTCTACACCCTCGGCAGGATTCTCGAGGGTGCATGGGAGTTCGCCCAACCAGTCCACATGTGTTTTGTGGACTTGGAGAAGGCGTTCGACCGTGTCCCTCGGGAGGTTCTGTGGAGGGTGCTTCGGGAGTATGGGGTGCCGAGCCAACTGATAAGGGCGGTTCAGTCCCTGTATCACCGATGCCGGAGTCTGGTCCGCATTTCCGGCAGTAAGTCGGATTCGTTCCCAGTGAGGGTTGGACTCCGCCAAGGCTGCCCTTTGTCACCGATTCTGTTCATAATTTTTATGGACAGAATTTCTAGGCGCAGCCGAGGCGTTGAGGGGGTCCGGTTTGGGGACCTCAGCATCGCGTCTCTGCTTTTTGCAGATGACGTGGTGCTGTTAGCTTCTTCAGGCCGTGATCTCCAGCTCTCGCTGAAACGGTTCGCAGCCGAGTGTGAAGCGGTCGGGATGAGGGTCAGCACCTCCAAATCCGAGTCCATGGTCCTCGATCGGAAAAGGGTGGAATGCCCTCTCCGGATCGGGGATGAGATCCTGCCCCAAGTGGAGGAGTTCAAGTATCTTGGAGTCTTGTTCACGAGTGAGGGGAGGATGGAGCGTGAGATCGACAGGCGGATCGGTGCAGCGTCGGCAGTAATGCGGACCCTGTACCGGTCCGTTGTGGTGAAGAGAGAGCTGAGCCAAAAGGCAACGCTCTCAATTTACCGGTCGATTTACGCTCCTACCCTCACCTATGGTCACGAGCTATGGGTCGCGACCGAGAGAACGAGTTCTCGGATACAAGCGGCCGAAATGAGTTTTCTCCGCAGGATGTCCGGGCTCTCCCTTAGAGATACGGTGAGAAGCTCGGTCATCCGGGAGAGACTCGGAGTAGAGTCGCTACTCCTCCACGTTGAGAGGAGCCAGATGAGGTGGCTCGAGCATCTTATCAGGATGCCTCCTGGACGCCTCCCTGGGGAGGTGTTCCGGGCATGTCCCACCGGTAGAGACCCCGGGGACGACCCAGGGTGCGCTGGGAACGCCTTGGGATCCCCCGGGATGAGCTGGATGAAGTGGCTGGGGAGAGGGAAGTCTGGGAGTCCCTCCTAAAGCTGCTGCCCCCGCGACCCGACCCCGGATAAGCGGAAGAAGATGGATGGATGGATGGATGGATGGATGGATGGATGGATGGATGGATGGATGGATGGATGGATGGATGGATGGATGGATGGACAATAGTTTGAAACCCTACTTCAAAACCCTAACCCAAATTTGAAGCCCCAATTTTTGAAACCTTACTTTGAAATCCTTCACGTAGTTAAGCCCCAATTTGAAACCTCAACCCTAAATTTAAACCCTACTTTGAAACCCTGACCTTAGTTTTGTCACCAAAGTTATCAAATCAGACATTACTGCATGCAATTCTCAAGTTAAATGGCAAGTTAACTAAAACAAAATAAACAATTTAAATTCAAGTCACAATTTCAGCAAGTGTGAACACAAGATTGCATTTCTTCAGCCACATTACAAAGATGAGATGAAGAGGACACAGCTGTCAAGTACTTAAGTTCTTAAGGCCCGTCTTCTGTTGTGTTTTCACTTGCTTCTTTGTTTTTTTCTCACGTCTCGCATTTTTTGTGAGAAGAAAGTGACATTGACCTTGACAATGTTTAAACATGTAATGTGTTTATAATACGGAGAGATGTTTACATTCAGAGTCTCCCTCTGTTCAAGCCCAAAGCAGACAGACAAAGAGGATATCACAAGGCAAATTAACATACAAAGAGTGCATTCTTGACTTTGTTTTTTTGTTCTGCTTGATGCTTACTTCAAAACTTTGTATGAACATTAGAATTTATTTATCAGGTGGTAAAAACAAAGACACCAATGAAAATCCAGGATATGAAAAAATATTTGGTAATTACTAATTCTTGAACCGGACATAGAATTCGTCAAACTTTTACTCATGGTGTGACAGTCTGTTTTAACCTGTGTGAATCAGAGAAGCCAGACCTTTTTTTTGAAAAATCCTGTATATATGGTGGACCTTGCAAACATCATAAACCACCCACAAGCCCTTTTAAAGTCCGATGCAAGCACACACATCTCTGGTCTTGGATTTTTATGCTCTTGTGCTATTTCATCATGACAAATGTCACAAGGTCTGTCCATTTGACAGTGACAAAAGAGGGAGCATGTATTATTATTATTATTTTTTTTTTTTTTTCGAACAGTGGTGGGTGTGCGTTTCGGACCTGGTTCTTCAGTGGGGACTTGAGTGACTCAGTCCACCTCTTAATAACAACATTATTACATCACAACACAACAAACAAATCATCATTATGTGTTGCATGAACGAAGAGACTAGTATTTTGCATATTTGAGGATTGTTACTAAAGCAAGAAACACAGTTACCGGTAGCTTTATCCTGCAATACATCAACTTGAAACAACTCCACACTTCTACACTACAATATAACTGTTCACAATCAATAACTATCAGATAACCTTACAAAACCAGAAAAAAAAACATAATTCTGGACTACATGTCGCACTTTTTTTCCACCTAGATTTGTGTAGAGGCTTTTTTCAATGTTCATTCATTTTAAAAGCCCACTATTAATTTTAATATGTAAAATGTATATATATGTTCCATCCCATCAACGCACATTTTTTATATATATTATTGTAGTAATTTCTTATTATATTTCACGGATGGCGGCTCACTTTACAGAGGGGTGACACATTTTGCCGCCATCTTTCTGCTAGCTCCTTGTAGCTTATTTACCTGCAGGCTTGGTTGTTTTGAAGCACCCATGGTTAAAGTCAGACTGTTAGTTTTCACTTTCTGGGCCTGGAGTTGATGCCTCTGACAAAGTATTGCCCGTCCACTTAAATATTTTAGGATGGAAGCAGTTTTACCCTGAAACAAAAATGTGAATTTTCACCCGTCCAGCTTCCTCTCAGCTTGTCTGATTTTACAGACTCTCAGTGAGTCATTGTGAGTCTTGACTGCGACCGACTGATTGTTCAGAGCACATAATGCAG
The DNA here is from genome assembly GCF_024217435.2 of Syngnathus scovelli. Classification (NCBI taxonomy): domain Eukaryota; kingdom Metazoa; phylum Chordata; class Actinopteri; order Syngnathiformes; family Syngnathidae; genus Syngnathus; species Syngnathus scovelli. The sequence goes on along the minus strand of NC_090847.1, from coordinate 8,962,127 downwards.
TGTTTCATAAGCAGTGAGCATCAGCAGAGACAATTAAACAAAGTTGGAGTATGCAACTATTGTGGTGAGTCCTTCACCAATGGAGAATCAGTGACCTCATATGATGAGTTCAACATAGTGTATCGATTCTTGACATCCTGCGGCATTTGTGTTATCTCGGTTTCAGAGACTGTGTGCAGGGTGATGACAAACTGAACAGATTTTGTTATGTTTGGAATGATGATTCTTTTCTTATTGTGCGTCTGAATGTTTTGTTGCATCAGGTTTTGTGAGGTATTGTATGTTCTAACTCCAGGGGAATTTTTTTCTTTCTCTTGTATGAGTGGGCTCAGTTTGTCCTTGTGAGCGTAGGATTCTTCTCTTCCATCCCTCCTGCTGCTTGTCTGCCACCGTCTTTAACCACTTGTTTACCTGTTTTCCATGCCATCCTGTTTTTTTTTTGTGCTGGTTCATTACCCACAATGTTAACGTACCTTTTGTGCCCATCCGTATTGTCAAGGATACAGCTAAAGGAGGCCATCAATATAATGCCAATTAAAACCGTTTAGGAGTTGTGTCTCTGAGGAGCTGAGGAGCTGTCATCCCTTTTAAGCCTCTTCAACGACTTAAGCTTGCTTTCTAATTTGTCAGTCTTTGCAAATATATTTACCGAGATGTTTATGTTTGTAAATGGTGACCATTTGGCATCTGCAAATGAATCATTGTCAGTAAGAACCACCTAAATGTTGTTTAAAAGGAGAGGCAATTGTGAGGTTAGAATCCATTATAGAGTTGCACTAGGAAAAAGGAAAGAAGCTAAGACCTGAAAAAGCATTTCAAATATTGAATGTAACAGTCTGGTGACGTCAATGGCTTGGTCCAGTTATTGCCAGTAAGGGTTATGCCATCAAATATTAAATGTTTCTCATTTCAAGTTAATTAGAAAATGTCTCTATCAATACTTTTGCTCACTTGTTAAGTGGGGTGGCTTCAAACAAAAGGTTTAACACCATAAAATAAAAAAAAACGTACTATATTCATCTTTTGAACTGAAATGTAAATATCTTCAGTAACAGAAGCAAAGCAATCAACCACACCGTTTCAATACTTTTGAAGCTGACTGCAGTCTTGTGTAAAATCGACGAATATAAAGATAAAAGTGTTAAATGTGAATTCAAATAGCCTGTAATGTTCCTTTATTGCTCCACAGGCTCCCTACGACTAAACATCCCCAGCAGTTCATCATTTTCCTGGCAGGCTTGCTAGTCGGTTGTTTGAATGCATCTTGACATAAATAAGGTCACGTCCTTGAATAATTTCATTAGTTGTGAGTCAATTAGTTGTGAAACTCTTCCAGTTTATGTCACTATTATACTGCATTCCGGTGACCAAGCACACACACCACGAGGAGCCACACAAACGAATTAACCATGATGCACAAACTGGTCATATATTATTAATGTGTGTTTTTATAAATTACAACACCACAGAGTGCTGAAAAAAACATTTCCAAATAGGGGTTTTCAACTGTAATCTAGGATTGCTATCACCCAAAGCCTTTTCCCCTGAACAGAATAAGCCACATAACTAATGAAACAAAGGAAGGAATAAGATCTATCATACATTTGGTAGGATGAAAGAAAAATGGAATTAGGGTATTGGTATTCGTGAGCAAAATGCAGGAAAAGTCAGAGATGGAAGGAGACACTTAAGGCTCGATGACTCACAAGGACATTGCTCACAACCGCAATAAAAACAATGAAAAAATATTTTCATCAGAACGCTTTGTACTCTCCTCATGCGGCACACGCGCAATTGCAAAAAATACCCTGTCTGTACAAAAGAACACATGACAAAATCACTTGTACGGCAATAAAAGCATGTTGAAAAAGCCACCTTACAATCATAAACATCACCTCACTAACTAGTACACCGAAGTAGTGTGAATCAGTTTCAAATAAAGTGTTAAAATAATCACTGGCTGCAATTTTGTAAGCATATTCAATTGATCCACTACAATTACCTGTAAAATTGTCTTCATTAAAACGTTAAGTACTAAAGTGGGGCGGCCTAAAAATAAGTCCCACTCGGACCCTGCTTAGAATTGTGAGTCAGACTTGCTAACCGCTCACGCACCATATTTCCCCCTTACAGCACATCCAATGAAAAAAAATTTTTATTGTTCCAGTCAGTCAAGACATAACTGATGGAGCGTGCAGAAAAGCACATCGATCTGAGTGGCGTGATGACACCACTTTAATTAAAACATGCTCAAAACTGTCTCCTCCATGCTGCCGCAAACATCTGACACACCAGAACACCAACAAGAAGGTATGAAAGCATCCCGAGAGTATGAAGGCCTCATCTTTGGCATTATTATTCAGTCGTAGCAAACAAGCGAATCTCTTCAGAGGCGCACAAAGTGGATTCACTGTCAAGGTTCACCGCTGCCAACAAGACTAATTACTCCATAATGGGAACCATCCCTCCATTTCAAACCTGCGACAGGAGACTTTCGTCGCAGCAAATGTGTCTGGATAATTAGAACGCCATCCATCGTACATACAAATGAAGCACTTTCATCAAATCACAGCGCTCTTGTTTTTCTTTCTTTCTGTATCACGCGCCAGGTACTGAGAGTGCGATAGTCCCTCCCCCTTTCTGAATGTTTTGTCTGTAAACCTATGATAAATCAGATATTGTTTTGAGATACAGATAAATGTATTGTTTGTTCAAACATAGTACATGGGAAGAGGACCTTGAAAAAACTAATTGCACATTAAGTCCAATATGGAGGTGGAGGAAATTAGATTATTTTACAAAATCATTGAGTCTCCACCACTATTAGACTTGTAATTGCGTTGCAATCTTTATTGATCACGCAATTTTTTCGCGTTAACAATTGGATTCATCGCCAGCCTTTTGGTATCCTGGGAAATCAGGACCAAAATGTGTTAACACATATTAGTAAATGATTGCACAACATTAGCCTACCAGAGTATTTGGGCAACACCACTATCTCTGTTTTCACTTATTCATTGCAATGCCTTTGAATCTTTATTAAATTAACATTTGTGACACCTCAATTCGGTGACTGTTGGCATGAATTTGGGCCTGACATTTGCAAGCAGGTCGACAGCGCTCATACCTGCCCTCCACTGACAAGAAGGGGGTGTGTGATGGGCGGTGAGGCAGTGAAACGGGCCGGTAGGTGATTGATAAGCGGTGCCAGCGCGAGAGGTCGGAGCCATGCCTCAAAAAAAATGGTGCCATCGATTCTCATTGCCCTTTAAACAAACAAAAGTGACACTGTGGCGTACAAAGTCTCCGCCATGTTGTTGTAGGCTCGGAGTTGACACCTTAATCCACCAACATGAGGCTCCATGTGGCTCCATGTGACATGACACTTGCAGTGCTTTTCACCAGGTTCCTTAAGTCTGGCTAGAAGCGAACCGCTATTTTTAGTTTTGATGGGTTTTTTTTCCCCATGTGCCTCCATTCGGCAAGTGTCTTTCTCCTGATAGCGCTGATATCTGCCCCCCCTGCTGCGTCCGCTGTTTATAGGCTCTCATTAATAACCAAGCATCCCGAGCCACCTCTCATGTCCCACAATGGCTTATAGCGCAACATCCAACACCCAGCAGGATGCAGTGGAAAAAACAAGCAGAATAATAAAGTCTTTAGGAGGTTCTCGCTGGTGTAACAAGGCAAAATGAGGCCTGTCATTTATCACAGGAATGGAAAGTGAGTGTGGTGATTATGTGTGTAAATAAGATTCAAGATTCAAGAGTTTTTATTCGCCATGTTTGAGCGTGCCAAACAAGGAATTTGACTTCGGTAAATCACAGCCTCTGTTCAACATTTAGGTGACTAACAACAACACTCATCACATGTGAAAAATGTCAGATATTCTCAAACATCACCTGATCTTAAACTCCCAAGAGGGCAAGGAAAAACTCAAAACTCCAGCTAGGGGAAATGAGAAACCTTGAGAAGAGACCACAGATGGGAGGGTCTCTCTTCTAGGATGACCAGGCTGCAATGGATGCAGAGAGGACACATAGTACAAACAGTGTAGACAATTCAAAAAGTAATGACTCTGAGACTCTAAGAGTGGTGTGAGTTCATCAGAGCAACAGCCTGGGGGAAGAAGCTGTCTCTGTGTCTGCTGGTTTTGGCGTACAGAGCTCTATAACGCCGTCCGGAGGGGAGTAGTTCAAACAAACTGCAACCTGGGTGAGAAGGGTCTGTAGAGATGTTACTTGCACGTTTCCTGGTCCTGGGCAGGTACAAGTCTTGGATAGATGGGAGGTTGATTTCAATTATCCTGATTGTCAGTTGCAGTCTGTGCTTGTCTTGTTTGGAGGCCGATCCAAACCAGACAGTGATGGAGGTGCAGAGGACAGACTGGATGATGGCAGTGTAGAAGGTCTTCAGCAACTCCCACGGCAGGTTGAACTTCTTGAGCTGCCTCAGGAAGTGCAGCCTCTGCTGGGCCTTCTTCCGGACAGAGTCTATGTGGCCGGTCCATTTCAGGTCCCGAGAGATTGTGGTTCCCAGGAACTTGAAGGTGTCTGTGGAGAGAATAGTATTACTGCGGATAGTGAGGGGTGAAAGTGGTGAAGGGCCTCGCCTGAAGTCCACTGTCATCTCCACGGTCTTGAGCGGGTTCAGCTCCAGGTGGTTTTGGCTGCACCAGTGGACCAGCCGCTCCACCTCCTGTCTGTACGCAGTCTCATCACCGTCCTGGATCAGTCCGATGAGCGTGGTGTCGTCTGCATACTTCAGGAGCTTCACAGGAGAGTCACCTGCGGAGAAATCGTTGGTGTAGGGAGAGAAGAGCAATGGGGAGAGGACACACCCCTGAGGGGCTCCAGTATTGGTGGTCCGGGTGTCAGATGTGATGCTCCCCAGCGTCACACGCTGTCTCCTTTTGGTCAGGAAGCTGGTGATCCACTGACAGGTGGAGACAGGTACCGCGAGCTGGATGAGCTTCTGTTGGAGGATGTCAAGATTCAAGATTCAAGAGTTTTTTATTCGCCATGTTTGAGCGTGCCAAACAAGGAATTTGACTTCGGTAAATCACAGCCTCTGTTCAACATTTAGGTGACTAACAACAACACTCAGGACATGTGAAAAACGAAAGATATTCTCAAACATCCCCTGATCTTAAACTGATCTTAAACTCCCAAGAGGGCAGGAGCGATGGTGTTGAACGCCAAGCTGAAGTCCACAAACAGGATCCTGGCGTACGTTCCTGGGGTGTCCAGGTGGTACAGGATGTAGTGCAGTCCCATGTTGACCGCATCATCAGGCAAATTGGAGGGGGTCAAGCAGGGGGCCCGTGACATCCTTCAGGTGGTTCAGCACTAACCTCTCGGAAGATTTCATGACCACAGATGTCAGTGTGACACGTCTATAGTCATTCAAACCTGTGATGGCGTGCTTCTTGGCCACCGGAACGATGGTGGAGCTCTTGAAGCACGAGGGCACCTCACACAGCTCCAGGGAACGATTGAAGATCCGTGCAAAGGTGGGCGCCAGCTGCTCAGCGCAGACTTTCAAGCAGGAAGGTGACACGCCGTCTGGGCCCGGTGCCTACCTGATCTTTTGTCTCCAGAACATCTGGTGCACTTCCTCCTCGCGGATCTGGAGTGCGGGCACGGCCTCTGCAAGAGAGAGAGTCGGTGACAACGGTGATGGAGGTGTGGACAGAGCAGTTGTGGGGGGAGTTGAGTATGTAGATTGTGCTGCAGGAGGTCCCGTTGTGTGGGAGGACCGATCAAACCTGCGGTAGAACCTGTTTAGGTCGCTAGCAAGCCTTGGGCTCTCCACAGGACGGGGGGGGGGGGGGGGGGGGTAGTTTCTTGAAGCCCGTGATGCTCTGCAGACCTTTCCACACTGTTGAGGGATCAGGATTGGCAGAGAGGTGTCTCTCCAGGCTCTCCCCGTAATACCTCCTGGCTTTCCTGACCTCTCGGTTCAGTGTGTTTCTGGTCTGCTTGAACAGGTCGCCGCTCCTGTAGGCCTCCTCATTGACTTTGCGCAGCCTCCTGAGGTTCGGTGTAAACTAAGGTTCGTCGTTGTTGTACGTGCAGAAGGTCTTAGTCTGCACACACAGATCCTCACAAAAACTGAGTGAGTTCATGCAGGTCTGAAGTTGCAGCTTCAAAAAGTCCCCAATCGGTGCAGTCAAAGCAGGCTTAGAGGTCCTGCCTTGACTCCACTGTCCACTTCCTCACAGTCCTCACCACAGGCTTAGAAGTTTTTAGTTTCTGCCTGTAGGCCGGGATCAGATGAACTGGACAGTGGTCCAAGAGTCCTAAAGCTGCACGAGCCACAGAGTGGTATGCATCCTTAATTACGGTGTGGCAGTGGTCCAGTGTCTGTGCCCCTCTGGTGGGACACGTTATGTGCTGTCTGTATCTGGGGAGTTCGTGTACGATGTTCACCCTGTTAAGATCACCCAGAACAATGATTAAAGCGAGGGTCCTGGTAGGAGTGGAAGAGTTGGTGGTCTTTGGCGAAAGTCAACATCCTTCTCAACCATCCATCCATTTTCTGTACCGCTCTGTCCCCACGGGGGTCGCGGGCGTGCTGGAGCCTATCCCAGCAGTCATTGGGCAGTAGGCGGGGGACACCCTGAACTGGTTGCCAGCCAATCGCAGGCCTCCTCAACCATTCAGCTTGAAATTATGGATGTTACTGCACTGGCATGTTTTGTTCATGTTGATGAAACATGATGAAATGCCGTTGCCATAAAATTAGGTACATAGGTACAGGTATATATATATATATATATATATATATATATATATATATATATATATATATATATATATATATATATATATATATATATATATATATATATGCCATGTCACGAGGTAATTGAGCCGTCCATCTGAGCATCGTGGAAAATAGAGGTTCACTCCCAGTGGGACTTCAGTCGTCATGATGTAAGAGCAGCGAGCATACGGCGGGTGGAAAGGTCAGCAGCGAGGGGCTCATAAATCGTTGTGACACGCACACGCAGAAAGCATATGTTTCTAATCAGCTCTGGTTCAAATAATATTATGGTTGAAGGAATCAGCGGTGGACTCATTAGCCGTTATCAAAGCCTATAATGTTTGTGTGCAGATACTCTTGGGAGGCTTAGGGCTTAAAAGCCACTGGGAACTTGAGGCAGAAAGACTAATGTAATGCTATGGGTGAGCGATTCAGGCAGGTGGAATCATTTCTCATTTTATGCTCAAATCGGCTTGTGTTTTGAGCAGCTTGACCGTAAAAAAATATCAAATACTCTACTGGAATGGTAGTCATTGAAGTGCAGACCTCCACCATGGTATCAACTCAAATGATAATAAAATCTTGGGTTTGAGATTGCACTGACAAATATTGTGGCCAATATCCAAAAAGGTCTATAAAAAAAAAAAAAAGAAAAAAAAAAAACTAGGAACCAAAACCTCCATCGGATGTGGAAATTATTTTCCCACAGGTATGTACGTATAAGCGTATAAATGTGCTTAGGTTCTCTTTGAGTAATTTGGCAATATATATTAACCAGCCTACCCGTTAAATCAGCACTACAGCATGCTCTTTGTTTCCCTATCAAGAGAGTACAGCTGCTTAGTAAAGTAATAGACAAGTCAAGTAGTTAGCCAGTTGCTCAATTATCATGTTAACTGTGTCTCAATTTCTACTGCATCTATTTGTCAATCAACTTGCTTGTTAAAATGTAAATTACAGCCAACTTTCCTTTCCTCAACCTCACATAACTGAGGCTGCTCACAATTTCAAAGTCCGGGGATAGAGAAGGCTAAAATCTTGAGCAAGTGTGTCAAACCTTTTTTTCATATTAGGCCACATCAGTTATTATGGTTGGCATCAGGGAAAACCCTCATATCGGTGAAGCACGCAAATATTTAATTGCGAGAACTGGCATGGTATGTAAAAAATCTCCTTTTAGTACACGCCATGATTTTAAATTCATGGTTCGGCTCTCAGTGTAAAAAATTAAAATAGTTTTCAATTATTACTATTATTCTTCCAAGTAGGTCACAAAAATATGATTGTCTAGAAAATTGTAGTTCTGGGTAGGTGCCTTTTACCAATCATCAGCACTGAAATTTAATGACTTGCCTTTCCAAACTCAAAATGTGCAATACTTCGTGCCTGCTGTGCCACTAGCGATTGTTCCGGCCCATGTCTCTCTGAAGATTGTTTGCAGAGCCACGCTGAGCCCATGACACTTATTTCCACAGTTGACTTCAATAATTGGGCACAGTTCACTGGACTATAAAAGCAAATAAATCCTGCAGTGCCAGGCAGGATACAGCTTTGTTTGGCCTATTGTCAAAAAAAACATGTTCAGTACTGACTCTTAGTCAGCCGGAGTAAAGGGATGGTCCAAATCGTGCAGTATTTTATATTTCAGCTCAGTCAATTTTATGTATATGCTCATGAGAAGTTATCTCAAATGAGCAGGTCATGAACCACACCAAACCTTTGGCCACACAAGCAAAGACAAACTCCCTCTAACGGTATAGGCTACAAAACAAACTGATGAAGAACTAGTTTTAAAATCAGAGGCTAGTAAAAACTGTAACTAACGAATGGTAATAAAAATTGCAACCAATATATTTTTTTTTAAAAGAGAAGACAATTTGTAATTTTACTAATGACACAAAATCGATGCAAAATTTGTCTTCGCGGGCTTTGTCTTAAAATTATATGGCGGGCCGCATCTGGTTCCCGGGCCTTGGGTTTGACACCTCTGCTCGAAAGGACGAAATCTCAAACAGCAGCCAGGCTGTGGGGCAACCGTCGACCTTGGCCGGTTGTGCTGAGGAGAGTCAAAAGAGGGTAGAGGGTTTGATTGACTGGGGAGCTACAAGAGAAAGAGAGCAAGGGGCACAATAATAGCCGTATTAGAAACAGGCTTTATCTCAGAATCCATTCTGCTGCTACCAACATTGGTTACTACATCGTCCACAGGACAGCTTGCAAACATCACATGACCAACCCAGAAAACAGATGAACCGTGACAGCCGTTACCTGAGCCTGTATGCACTGTGATGTCATTTTGTCGTGGTCAGAAAGTGGCTGTACGGATCAAAACGGCCGCCCCCTGAGATGGATAAAACGAGTGCATTTCGCTGCTTGATCCATATTCCACAAACACAATGAAAATGGAGCACTTTAGTTTTTCTAGTTGTTGTTGTTTTATTATTTTTGAAAGGTTATTCCAAAGCACTTTCATCATAGGTTCATCTTGGTGGTAAACTGTGATTGACAGTCTTTTTTTTTTTTTTTGCTCTTTAGAAGTTCACATTGCTACTTATAGTATCTCTCCCCTTACGCAAAGCATGGGCTGCCAAGTGGATGGCCATTAATCACAGCGGAATGTTGGACTATTAATCAACCTCAAAATGTCCCGCCTGGCTCCAAACGTTTTCATTTTAGATGGGTGGACCACCAGTATAATTTCTGCATTTAATAACAGAAGTATTCCGCAGAACCGCTGACTGAAGTGGGTTATTATTCTGCCACTCAGATAAAATGTCCACCTGACGCTGAAAAGGCCCGGTTCAAGGGCGACGGCGTTTGTCAGCAAGCCTCAAAGAACATGAACTCATGCGCACTTACTGTACTGATATAACTGAGCTCCAGTTATTTGATTGTTGTTCTAAAGAGTTTCCCGGAGTGCACTTTGAAAACATAGAAATGTACTTTAGCATATGTTTGCCATTCTAATGTTAAAAAAAATACAATAAAACAAAGACATCATGCATTTTAAGTTCAGTCACATTTAAAGCCCTTGGTGAACACTTTCCACATTTGTAGTTTTGTATTTTCAATAATCAACATTAGGGAGCCATTTTCTTTGTATACAATTAATTTCAAACTTGCCCAAAAAGTATTGTCGGTAAAGACACTTTCACACTAATTTTTATCAGTGGAGGGGCTCGTTCATTTGGTATGTGGGCCCTCAGCAGGGCTCCTAATATCAGCATGATTATGTTGCCATTAGAGAATTAAACCATCCATACGACAGTATATATAAGAACGCTATATAACAGCATGCAATTGTACCACGTAGCTCATTTGGAGAGGTTCAGAATCAATACGTCAAGGTCGGCGGACAAACTTTTTTAGGATTCTATAGTGGGATCAGCACACAAGTGAAACGGAATTTCATGAACCGAGGGAGCAAGTGGAATAAAACAGATGCCAAAAAAAGTAACAGAAAACAGTAATGGTGAAAGGTCTGTGTAAACCACAAAATAAATATTCAAAAGACAGTGAATGGAGCCCTGGTGGAAAGGAGATGCATTACCAAAATAAAATCTAACACAAGAAGCACGTAAACACAATGCAAATTGCGAATCTATATTTACTCCTGCCAGAGACCAATTTTAAAATTAGTACAATGGAGGAAAATACAAACACAAAACTCAAAACACCACAAAACATAATCTAAGGTATAGTATTACCAAAACATCTAATAATGTAACAAAACTAGTTGAAAGAAAACCCATCACACATTATGCTGATTATTAAATGTATTCATGTGTGTGCAGATGACTAAAGATGTTGTCAAAGTTGTTCATAACAAGGCAAAACCAACAATTAGACGATGCAAACATGCTGACATCATCAAAGACCAGATCCCTGGCCCCGTAAGGATGAATGTAAAATCGGAGCGGTTAACGAAACAGTCCCATTTGCTGGTTTTGGGTAGATTAGATTAACATAGCAGTACAGAGAGCCATTATTTCAAATGAACATATAAGTAAAAAATGGATTGATAATAGGGGGGCAGTTTTAATCGGCTGAAATGAGGGGGAGAGAGGGGCACAAAGCTTTATTATCGCAGTAGTCATGATTGCAGAGTGACATTTAAAGGTCAGTATTTTTTCATGTCATAAAAATGCAAAATGGGAGGGATACATTGTTTTGCTAGCAAATTTAAAATGTACCTTAGCCATCTTCAAATATATATAATCATATGTGACATTTATCAAACTAAGTGCTTTTCATTGTCATGCTTGCTTTTTTATTCTTGATGAACTGTTTCAAATAATTGCAGTCATTCTTGCTCTGCTGTTGAGAGAGCTTCCAAATAAAATTGAACACTTGAATTGAATTCACACATGAAAAGCCCTCTCGGCTTTACAGCTTAAGCATAATCGAACATTTGGCAAATGCGAGTGCTGATTTGTGAAGGGAAACGGCAGTTAATGGTGACACAATGAAATCAGACAGATTTAGTGGAGGTAGAATGAACAACATAACCAAGTTGTTGTGCTGAGTCCCTTACAAGAGGTGAGCTAACTTCAAAGTTGCTTCTTCTTAGAAAATGTTGTCAATAAACTCTTTGTAATGTTAAGACTTAGTTTGACAAGCTATTCTAAGTTTGTAGCGCCATACTTTTTTCCTCATTTCTTGAGATGACATTAGTCCCTTGTAATCACAAGGATCGCAAGGTTTTTCTTAACCAACATTTTTAAAAGGGGTGTGCAACACTAAATTAGCATTTATCTGTGTACTGTAAAAAAAAAAAAATCATTTTTATGTACAGTAGCTCTCCTTTGTGTCCTGACTAAACTCTTGCTGCTCTCAGCGCAGTCACAGACTACGATTCTTCCCGCTCACTAAAACCATGATTCAAGGTTGCAGTGATGGATGAGCGTGTCTGCTGTGATAGCAGAAGGTCATGCGCGTTGGCCCCCGGCTCGCCTTCCGCTATCTAGCACGCAGCAGGACCGTCATGTTGGCACGCCACCACGCTACAACGCATACCCCCCCCCCCTTTCTTTCCCCTGTGACTGTCATTGTTTAATGCATGCAGCTTGAGGAGATGTTCAAGAGCAGCTTATTTCACTCCAAATATTTAAGGTCCTGAATGAAAGTGACTGAGGACATATACGCAGAAAGAGGTTTTTTTCTTCATGATTTATGGGTGTTTGGTAAAATTACAGTCATCATGAAGATTTGCTTTTTCTGTGTATTCTGCATGCTTGTGATTGTGTCTGTGTGTACTGCGATTTGCTGGCAACCAGTTCTACTGCCCAAATTTACTGTGATAGACTCAAACACGCCTGCGACCCTTGTGAGGATAAAGCAGTTTGGACGGATGGAAGGATGGACGGATTGACGGATGGATTTGTTGCCATCTTCTAAATATAGCTAAAATAGCTTTTTTGTATGTGCATATGGTCTACTGTGGTCAACAATACTCACAGCCATTGATTTTATGCCAGGGGCTGCAGGTCGATCGAAATTTGGACATGGGCCGCAATTTGCCCCCGGGCCGGGCTTTACCCATCTATACTTGGGTTTCGGGAACCATTCGCAACACAAGGGAAATAAAAAGCTCAATTCCAAATGAATATGTATGGAATAGCCTGTCTAAATAAATGATCCCACACGTATGTCTTTCTAATTCCCTGTTTGTTGTCTAAACTAATCTATCATGGAGAGGAATGTGACTCTTGTGTTGAGCAGCCACTATGATAAGTTAACTCCCAGTAAAGTATGCAGCTGGACACTGAAAGAATGGGGTCGAAATACAAAAAGTCCTGCCTAGCTACCAAAAATCCAACAACACTTTAAACTTCGTTTTTTCCCTGAACTGATCATCCATCCTTCTGCGTGATGAACCCTTCCCCTTTGTAGCTTTCCACCATAAGTGCAAGATCAATAACTGTGTGCGATAGTCTCCTATCTCAGCCCTGCGGAGTTCTTATCAAGGAATTGTTACATTCTCATTGCGGGAATATTTTCAGAGATGGGAAACAAAACCGAAAACTACCCACATGTCCAACCTGCAAATAGCTCTCACTTGTCTTGCAGCAGCAACAATAAGAGAGGGAGAAAGTAGGCTGAGTGGCCACTGATGGAGCATATCCTGACGTCGCATCTCACAGGCTGCAGTTGAAGGCCACGCCAGCTGTAAAAAGTGCTGATAAGCATCAGGCGCTACAAAGTAAGGAGGATGCTCATAAAGTGGAGAAAGTTTCCTGGCTTAACTTGGTGTCCACATTGCCACAAAGTGCTTCGACGTTACAGTAAATAAAGCATTTAACATCCCGACAGCTGTGTGCCGTGATGGACCAGATGCCTGCAATGTAGGACGTGTTTTTGTTAAGTCGCATAAAAAGAAGAGCATTCCGTAAGTAGAGGCCAAACAATAATGCTACATTCCTCGCTCCTGGCATAGCGGCTCATGCAATCCAAAGCAAGAAATTGTCAAGTTACAAAAAAAAATGTGTATCTAAAATTCCGCTGTTAGAATGGAACCAAACTTGAGCTGATTTGTGAACCATATTGTTTCACACCAGTCCTATAGATGGCCACATCGCATTATCAAAGATTCAGGAACTGTCAAGTGTAAGTTGGAGTTAAATTAATCACATTTTATGGCTTATGTGTTGGTGGTAGTTGACCTATTCCACTTGTTTAAAAGGTCAAAAGTCAAATTGTCCTAAATGAGTTTTCTGCCCGATGCCTCCAGTATGTTTTGACGCTCAAATCTCAAGGAAAAGATAAATACAAATGGGAAAATGTAAATAATTTCACTTGCATTGCGAGTCATGCACAAACCATTGTGGGATTAAAGTGGCTTTGGAACCGTTTTATTTTTTATTTTTCTCAGCCAGTAATGCCTTATCAGATCACTAGTATCGGGGGCCGATCTCGTATTGCGGAATAGCATGTTGGGTAAGTGTGTAGCGAGAGTAAAAAGTGTGGCCTTATCAAGCCGATTGTGTGATTATGCACAGTGCAATGACACAGTGCAATGACACAATGCAATGTGACGAAGAAGCCTCCCCCCAACTGCCCTCATCCCCGTCGGCGTCACGGTGATGCGCAGCGAATTTCATGAATCGCATTTATTCATCCCTTAAAAGCTGTCCTGAGATTATATCAGTCACTGTAGAATGCATATCTAAAATGAAAAGCACATCTTAAAGAATTTATAGAGTCGTGATTTGCGTACCACCAATGCTAACGTTGCAATCGTGTTGAGCAGATTGTTTATGAGTTCTGTCATTTCTGATTGTTTGTGAGGTTGTGAAGGCAACAGAGTGTCATTTGAACAAGGGAGTTGAGGCCCAACAGCCATCATTTGCTTTGAAATAAAAAAAATTGTTGATTGCTCACTGCTCCTGTCCAAGCTAAGGCAATGCTGAGAGGAGGAGAATGAGCCAGGAGCGATCGATTTGTTACGATCACGGAGCCCTACTTGCAATCAATGAGAAAATATAAATACATGAAATACAGAGAAGTACCCCAGGAATTATTGTATCATAAATGCCATCCTGTAACAAAACACATGGCCCTCATTTTTTTTTTTTTTTGTAATGAAAACACAGAGAACTGAGACAATCAAAGTCCACTACTTTGCTATGGTACAAGCGTAGCAAAATGGACAATGGTCCACATCAGTCCAACGTCAATAATAATAAATATAAGGAATAAATAAATAAATAATAAACATTAACAAAGAGTAAAACCTTGTTTTTGTATGAGCACTTAGGCCTGCTACGCTATCGTTTTAATGTTGGTCATTATGTTGGTACTTAGAGCGCCATTTTGAGTGATGCTTTGTGAGACAAAAACGAGAACGGCAGGTATAGAGCTTTTTAAAATGTTTTGTGTTCACATGCTGGTTTTATTGTGTGGTTTGTATATAACTTAGCGAATAAGTGAGGTAATTGGACTGTTGAAATAGTGCACAATAGTCCTTTGTTATGGCAGCGGTTTGTTTATGCATTTTATTTGTAAACTGTCTCATTGAATAACTCACTTCATAATAATGGATCAGTGGACGCTTGTCTTCCTGCTAAGGTGTGAAAATGAGTCCTCTGGTGGTCAACTGCACACATTTTATTTGTGGCTCTTCATAATTATAATTATAAGAAGTATTTTTTTTACGTGTTTCTTTTCATCATTCAATGACTTAATTGCTAATTTTAAACAAGTCAGTTTTTGAGGCCATTACCATGAACTATTTTGAACTGAAAAGAGGCTTTTCAAAACACAAACTCTCTCTGTTTACTGTTAGAGAAAAAAAACAACCTGCTTGACCGTATCATGTTTTTGTTTGCCTCAACTCCTGCAAATTCACCCCAATTTGCAGTGCAAGCAAAGACTCTGCCAGAGAAAATATTCACTCAGCCGTGCTTTTGCAAGGCACTCTGCTTTGAAAAAAGATTTAAATTCAATTAGGGGGGTAGTTCAGGCCACACAATTACAACAAAGTAAAATAAAATATAAGCATGAAAAGTAAAAACTGGGGGGAAATGTTGACAAATTTACACTTAGTTTTACCCAAGGTACAGAATGATGAATGTTGGCCTGTGTTTGTCACATCTGCCTCACAATTCTGCGGGTCCGGTTTGAATCTCAGCTCAATGTTTAAGGTGGCTTTCTAAAATCCTCGAGATCAGTGGTTCTTAAGCTGGGTTCGATCGAACCCTAGGGGTTCGGTGAGTTGGTCTCAGTGCCTCCACTACGGAGGTCCGAACAGACCTGATTTATTGTGTAGATTCATGATGACGCATATCTGAACTGGTCTCGCAAAGGCAACAGCAGAAGCCACACTGATTTGCAGGTATGTCATTTGTTGTGAGTTCATGCATTGTGTTGCTTTTGTTGTTTGAAAAACGTGATGTTCATACACGTCACATTTGGTGCACCAGTAAAAAACATCTATGTCTTGAATGTGAAAAAAAAAAGTTTTATTTTCTACTAAAGAGGGGTTCGGTGAATGCGCAAATGAAACCGGTGGAGTTCGGTACCTCCAACAAGGTTAAGAACCACTGCTCTAGATAAACTTGGCCATAATTCCCTGCAATTGACTGCTGGTCTAATGAGGTCAAGCGCCGGTGTTGAGGTCACCAGTGTTGAGGTCACCAGTGTTTCTCGCCACATCAATGTATCTCAAGTGAGCCAACGAAAAGATGTGTGTGGGGTCCTTTAGTGTTAACGTTGGTGGGGGATGCGCTGCATCAAAAAACAGTTCATTTCATTGTCCATTTTCTACACTGCTTGTCCCCACGGGGGTTGCAGGCGTTTTGGAGCCAATCCCAGCAGTCATCGGGCAGTAGGTGGGGGATCCCCTGAACCGATTGCCGTTGCAGGTAACTTTGCCAACACTGACAATGAAGGCTTAACACAAGTTATTTGTGTCGCACAAACTTTTTTTTAACATCCATCCATCCATCCATTTTCTGAACCGCTTAGTCCCCACGGGGGTCGCGGGCGTGCTGGAGCCTATCCCAGCCGCCATCGCGCAGTAGGCGGGGGACACCCTGAACCGGTTGCCAGCCAATCGCAGGGCACACAGAGACGAACAACCATCCACACTCGCACTCACACCTATGGGCAATTTGGAGTGCTCAATTGGCCTACCAAGCATGTTTTTGGGATGTGGGAGGAAACTGGAGTGCCCAGAGAAAACCCACGTGGGCACAGGGAGAACATGCAAACCACACAGGGAGGGCCGGAGGTGGAATCAAACCCGCAACCTTCTAACTGTGAGGCAGACGTGCTAACCAGTGCGCCACCGAGCCGCTTGTTTTGTTGTTTTACTGCCGAATGTTGCAGCCAAATTTTACTTCAGTAAAATCACTCACCTGACATCACTCACCAGACAATATTTTGGCACTAAAAATAGATTTTAGTCAAAGACACACTTGAAAACCTCAAATTCCTCTCTTGCCACTCTTTTACTTATCTGTTTGCATTTTGAGTAAATTGTGGATTATGTGGCCAAGTAGATTTAAAGATCTCATCAACTGATATTTTTGAATAACAAAATACAAATATATATAAGTAAAAAATATTGTATTATATAAAGTTTACAGTTTTACATAAACATTCACATTTTTCATTTAATTAAATATTTGATGCATTACTTACGAACAATGAGCATGTAAAATATTTAATTCCAACAAACTATTGCATTGGGTATTTTTCCAAAATTTGGTCAAAATGTATTTCTTAATTTGTATTTATTATGCCATTGAATGATTTGATTTATTGTAAACTATAACGCTATTGAATAGTACAATAAACAAAGGTGCATGGACATTTCACATTTCATTTATCTAATTTAACTTTTTTTATGAGGGGTGAGGTTAGAAGTTAGCGTTGGGGTTAATGTTAGCAGTTAGTGTTAAAGTTTGGGTTGGGGTTAAGTGGTTGGTTAGTAGTGTGGTCAGTACGTTCTGTCATAACAATCCCCAGATACAGTGCAATTACGCTCTCTTGTGGCAGTAAGTGGTACATGACAGCAGGTCAGAGCAATTGATGCAATGTTGTATGATATGGTTTTATTAAACACGATCAAATCTAATGCTTCAGAACCCATGAGTAAAATAAAATAAATCCAGATTTTCCTTTTTCTTCTTTTTCCTTTTCATCTTCATTGACAATAAAACAGACTTTGTCTTGTATTTTCATTTTCTTCTTTCCAGGTGACCATGTCATCAATATGCATGCATATTTAGTGCAACCTGAACTGTCTAAATTCAATAAAATTAACTTCTTAAAGTGAGGCAAATCAATTATTTTAAGTGTCCAATATGGAAACGAATAAATACTCAAAACAAGTAATCTTTATTTAAAAGAATTTATAAACCAATTTGTTTGTTGCAAAAATTAGAACTGGTTTAGAATTTAACTCCCAGAGTTGTCAAACTCATTTTTGTCGCGGGCCGCATTGTAGTCATTGTTTTCTTCGGAGGGCCATTATGACTGTCAACCCTAATAAATGATTTTTAAAAGTGAAGACAATTTGAAATTTTAGTGATGACGTGAATTTGATGCACAATTTGTCTTTGCGGGCCACCTAAAATGACGTGGCGGGCCATATCTGGCCCCCAGGCATTGGGTTTGACACTTATGGTCTACACCAAGGGTGTCAAACTCATTTTTTTCACAGGCCGCATTGTAGTCATAGCTTCTTTCGGAGGGCCATTATGCCTGTCAACCCAAATAAATGTTTGAGCACCTCATATTATATACAGTAAAAGCTACAAAACAAACTGACAAATAACTCAATTTCAAATCAGACGAGTAAAAACTGGTCAAATATTTAAAAAAAAAAAGATATTATTATAAGTGAAGACAATTTGCAATTCTAGTAATGACACATACATTTGATGCACAATTTGTCTTCGCGGGCCACATAAAATGATGTGGTGGGCCGTATCTGGCCCCCGGGCCTTGAGTTTGACACCTGTGGTTTAGATCAGTGGTTCTTAACCTGGGTTCGGTGAGTCGGTCTCAGGGGTTTGACAGAGCCCCCACTGAGGAGATCCGAACAAACCTGTTTTATCGTGTAGCTTCTGATTTGCCAGTATATAATTTGTTGCGAGTTCATGCATTGTATTGGTTTTGTTCTTTGAACAAGGTGATGTTCATGCACAGCTCATTTTGTGCGTTAGTAAAAAAACATCTATATCTTGAATTTAAAGAAAATAATTTTTCACTAGATACGGTGAAGGCGTATATGAAATTAGTGGAGTTCGGTACCTCCAACAAGGTTAAGAACCACTGGTTTAGATAAAGTAGATTTTTTTAGGTTAAACTAAAAACCTGAGAGTTTCTACTTAATGTGAGCCATTTGTTTTTATCGTTGGAACAAAGGCATTTGTTAAAGTTGTCCCAAATGAAGATTTCCTGTGGTCATATTTGTATTTCCACTCATATTTGCACCTAAGGACAATGAGTCTTAAATAAGTTAATGAGTAGAATCAATCTTTTTTTCATAATGTGATTAAAGGGTTAACAAGGATGGGTTCAGAACCTAATGGAGAAGTAAAGGAAAAAGCTTCAAAGATCCAAAACCCAACACAACATACATACATTTGAAAAGTGGGTAAAGGTGTACAATAGTTAAGTGTGACAGTGTATAAAGGCAAAATAACATTTGCAAAAAAACTTTATGTAGCCTGACATATATATCTAAGGAGGTTTTGTCTGACTCACAGCACTTGTGAAGCTTTACCTTCTTCTTTGCACGTGTTATCACTCTGTTTGTGACTCTCCATCCAGAGCAGCTGCGCGTGTGTCTCAAGAAGTGTGTGTGTGTGTGGTATTCGGTGGGTGGTATTCCAACCGAGTTCACGGATCAAGTGCGATGACTCCTGTCCACTGCATTATGTTCCAACACTTAACGTCTGTGAGAGAACATCTGCTCTCGTCCTTTTCAGGAGCCTCTGCCCGCTCTTTATGCTAAATTAACTCCTACTGCAGCCTGCAGTCCACATTGACAAGAATGCAAAAAGAGATTCAAATGAAACGGGTCAGTGACGTAATAAAGCTCCAAATGCTTTTTCCAGTCCTTTTGTCAATTCAGGCCGCTGCAGCTTGCCTGCAGCTGCTGCTGCCTGAAGCATCTTCACCTACTCACCCTCATTTGAAATTAAATCTGTTACAGCAATTTGAATTACATTGGAAATGTGGGCATAATTTCAATGCCGCATATAACTTGACTCAATGACACCTTTAGAGCTTAACAGTTATTGCTACATTACAAATAGAGATTATCAATTGGAATTGACTAAGTCATATTTCAATACTTTTGGAAAACAAAAAAGAGCAGAATTTTTCGAATTTTTTTATTTTTGTTGGGTATTTTTCGTTTGCTTACTTGTTCATCCATCTGGTTGAAATGTTTGTTACAATATTCATTAAAGAAAAATGGAACAATGTGTGTTCTAAAAAATGTGTTTTTTTCCCCCCATTTTCCAAAAACATTAAAATATGACTTGGGCAATTATACTATGTGACCGATGATAAATGTATTTATAATATTTATAATATATATAAATCAGCCATTTTTAAATGAAATAATTATTAAATGTATTCATAAAATTGTTTTACACATTACGTTTTTATTGTATTGATCCCACCAAAATTAACCAATTATAACTTGATCAATTAAGATACAAAATTAGATGGATACATTTTGGGGAGGTCATTGCTTAATTAATGTGACAAATATTGTAGGACTCATGATGATGTAGTAAGTGCTCAGTGAGTTATATTGAAGCATGGAAATTGCTGCTTTTTATTCGACAGCCATTAGGGGACGTGAAGAGCCGATATATTTAAAATTGGTCTCGAAGCACAAATTATTTTCAAATTCCACCTGGGAACAGTAGGAGAAAAGCTTTTCATTGGACAGCGAAGCAAAACTGCCTCCATTGCAACTTGTGCTATAGGCCTGGGGTAGTTGGCATGAATTGGAAGTCACTTTAATTTTAACATTTCTGATATTTCTGTCTGGTAATGTGTCTGTTGTGCCTCCTACACAAACAGGGGAGTATAAAGTCCTTCTTCTACAAAGAAAGATTGCTAGCATTTTTTCCACACTCAGGAAAATAGACTCCAATTCTACACTTAGTTACTGCTCTGTATGAAATAGAAAAGGAACAGAGTGCTGGATGGCCTAACCTAAACCATACTGCTCACCGAAGCAAAGGAAAACAAAAGACCCGTCATGTCGCTAAGTGCTCCAAAAACAGTCTTTGAGTTTGTTTTTGTGACTTTGGAAGTTCACATAGTGTCACGATTGACTTCCCCTCTCTGCCTTCCTATCTGTACGTGCCCACCGATCATGTAGCACCTGTAAATCAAAGCGTTTTGTCTGGGTTTGGTACCGAAACGTCCTGGCTGGCTCACAGCTGCCATAGCAGCCTACTTAAACACTTATTTATGCTCCCTGCCTGGCTGCACTCTTCTCTCAGTACGGACCATTAATCTGGGAGGAGCTGACTCATGGGGGCGCATTATACCTCACAGTACTTCATCACCGCTGGCCTGGAATTATGGTGAGGGGAGCTCAAACAACCTCTTTAATGTCCACACAGATTTAAGGGTGAAAGTCATGCAAGTACAATTAGCTTGTAATACTGTACTTTTAAAATGACTAAATTGTAAACCTTCATTGATAAACATTCAACTCCATGTAGTAATGACATCAAGATCCTTGCATACATATTTCATTGTGAAAATAAGAGAAACAATGGAAATGTTAACACCGTTTTTATGGAACATACCAGATGTCAGCCCTAGCATGAGTCGCCCCTCTCTCACTTTATAAGAACTTGAGGGTCTCCTTTGCATCAGTGGTTATCCTTCACAATTGTGAGTTCCTGAGTTTTTCCTAGACCCAAGTCCATTAGCTCGCAATCTAGCTGATAGCTAGTGCTTATTATTGCGGCGTGGGACGCTCTACGAGATACTATATTGAAGCCCCTGGAGGCTTCAAGCAGATATACACTGCTCAAAAAAATTAAAGGAACACTTTGAAATTACATCAGATTTCAATGGTGACAAAAAAAATGTTGGATATCTATACTGATATGGACAGTTTAATGTCTCAGGAACAAAAAGATGCCACATCTTTTGATGGAAATAAAAGGTTTCAGCCTAAAGAGGGCTCAGTATATAGACACCCCAAAAATCAAAGTGGAAAAATAATGTGGCAGGCTCGTCCATTTTACCTAAATTCAATTTCTGCCACTCAAAATTATTTTCAATATCTTGTGTGTCCCCCACGTGCTTGTATGCATGCTTGGCAACATCGCGGCATGCTCCTAATGAGACGACGGATGGTGTCTTGTGGGATGTCCTCCCAGATCTGTCTAAGGGCATCAGTAAAGTCTGAGGAGCAACCCGGCGGCGTCTGATGGATTGAAACATTATGTCCCAGAGGTGTTCTATCGGGTTTAGATCAGGTGATCGTGAGGGCCATTCAATTGTGTCAATTCCTTCATCTTCCAGATACTGTCAGCATACTCCTGCCACATGAGGCCGGGCATTGTCGTGGATCAGGAGGAACCCAAGACCTACTGCGCCAGCGTAGGGTCTGACCATGGGTGCAAGAATTTCATCCCGATACCTAATGGCAGTCAGACTGCCGTTCTCTAGCCTGTAGAGGTCTGTTCGTCCCTCCATGGAAATGCCTCCCCAGACCATCACTGACCCACCACCAAACCGGTCATGCTGAATGATGTTGCAGGCAGTATAGCGCTCTCCTTGGCTTCACCAGACCCTTTCACGCCTATCACAGGTGCTCAGGGTAAACCCACTTTCATCTGTGAAAAGCACAGGGCGCCAGTGGCGGACTTGTCAATTTTGGTGTTCTATGGCAAATGCCAATCGAACTCCACGGTGCTGAGCAGTGAGCACAGGGTACACTACAGGACGTTGTGCCCTGAGGCCACCCTTGTGAAGTCTGTTTCTGACTGTTTGGACAAAAACATTCATACCAGTAGCCTGTTGGAGGTCATTCTGTAGGGCTCGGGCAGTGCTCAACCTGTTTCTCCTTGCAAAAAGCAGCATATAACGGTCCTGCTGATGGGATGAGGACCGTCTACGGCCCTGTCCAGCTCTCCTAGAGTAACTGCCTGCCTCCTGGAATATCCTCCATGCTCTGGAGATTGTACTTGGAGACACATCAAATCTTCTTGCAACAGCACGCATGGATGTGCCATCCTGGAGGAGTTGGACAATCTGCTCAACTTCAGGAGGGTTAAGAAATCGCCCCATGCTTCCAGTCATGATAATGACTCTAGCTAAAGCCAACACTTGTGGAAAACGAGTTAAAAAAGATCGAGAGGGAGGAACTTGAAATGGCCTCCACCTGCAAAACCAGTCCTGTTTTGGGGACCATCTCGTTGTTGCCCTTCTATTACACCTGTTGTTAATTCCATCAACACCGATGCAGCTGAAACTGGTTAACAACCCCCTCTGCCACGTATCTGACCAAAACCTTATCAGAAAAGTCTAACTGAATTCATGCCATACCCTGATAAAAAACTGTTCCTTTAATTTTTTTGAGCAGTGTATTTTTATGGCTCAAACATACCGTATTTTCCGGACTATAAGTCGCTCCGGAGTATAAGTCGCACCAGCCATAAAATGCCCCAAAAAGTGAAAAAAAACATATATAAGTCGCTCCGGAGTATAAGTCGCATTTTGGGGGCAATTTATTCGACAAAATCCCACACCAAAAACAGTCATGAACGAGCAACAACAGGCTAAACGATAGCAACAACAGGCTAAACGATAGGTATGCTAACGTGACAAACACAAACAAAGAGCTGAGAACGGGCCTGACGTAACATATAGAGTGATTAAGGACAACTATTACATGAAGGACAACAAACAATGAATAAATAAGAGTGTTGAATAAATGATAAATAAACAAATAATAATAAATAATAGTAATAAATATAAGAGGACCAAAAATGGAGCAAGTGTACATACAGCAGACAGTGGACTTGGATATGGTGCTTTAAAGTGTTAATTGGTTTATTTAATGTTTTTTCTATTTTTTATGTTTTGAATATGTTCAAGATAAAGATATAAAAGCATGTGAAGTGATCAACTATACTAAAAATAACATGGGAAGTGGTCAACTATACTTATAAGTGATGTCTTAATGATCAAGTAAAAATTTGTGAAAAAAAACATATATAAGTCGCTCCTGAGTATAAGTCGCCCCCCCACCCAAACTATGAAAAAAACCGCGACTTATAGTCCGGAAATTACGGTATATGAATGTGCAGGCATAAGAACGATGTTAGATGAGATAGCGTTTATGTTTCAGCTAGGCGTGGCTCCACATATTCAGTGGACACGTCAACAGCATTTGAGAGCAGAGTCATCGGCTTGAATTTTCACAATTCGGAAGCCTCATTTTACATACTTGCCTTTATTTCACTCATTCATTTGTGGCACTCATTCAATCAATCTTTACAGGGATTTGCACATTTGTATGTCAAACATTTGGTTTCTTATACTTGATTTGTTTGTGTTTATCCAACAAAAAACAAGTGCATGAAATTAGTTTAACACTCGTGATTAACCCGCTGTGAAGATATTTTCTATTCAATGAAGGCATTTTATAACAGAATGTTGTAGCCATTACCCCAACATGAACCTTTTTCAGATGCAAGCTGGGAGAGCTATAAAAGATGGTGCAGACATATAATAATCAAGAAAAAAATAAATCAAGATGAACACTCACCAGTCACCCAAATCAACCACTTCGATGTGGCCCTTTTTTGGTCATTTTATCGCTGAGTGTTCAACCACATGTTTCCACCCTTGCTTTATTTATTGACACACCATTGTACGTCTGCTTTAATATTCTGTGACTCTCCGGGCTTTCTGGGAAAACTGACTTGCTTAATCATCAGTGTGCCAGTGGAGAGGAGCCATCATTTGTGTGTGGTCCACAGTTCCGAAAACTGATGGAAAACAATCGTCAAGGGGGAAGCTGTCGCCAATCGCCCGCACATCGCACATGTCTCGCTATGAACCTGAAGGTGGCGTCCTCTGACGATAAGAGAGGAGGCGCGGGGTCATCTGTGATGTCAATGGCGCCTTCGTCATTAAACTGGGATTGAAGCAAACATGTCTTTGTATCATGTTGCTGCACAGGTGTGTTTTGGGTAGTACAAGTGTAGGAGACACGCTCTACATGCTAAGCACCTCTAAAAGGTGGACATTTATCAAGACCGGTATGTAGTCTGATGTCTGGATGTGGAATTGTTGTGTTAAAGCAAAACTGCCACTGCTTGTGTGGAAAAGTGGGCTATTTGGCAATGAGTTAATGCGGGACCCACATCTTTAGTGACTCCATGCTGTTAGAATGTGACTTTAATTGCACATGTCTGCAGAGACTGAGAGGAAGCAAGTTCTCAATGGAATGCTTTAAAAGAGTGATGTCAAACTCAAGGGCCATGGGCCAGATACGGACCCCCGCATCGTTTAATAAGGCCCCCAAAAACTTGCCAAAAGAAGGCATAAAATTGACAATAATTAAGTTGTTTTCTGAACCCATTTGTTGTGTAGCTGTGGGTTTTGAGCAGACTGGGTTACATTTACCCAAGGTTGGGATCTTTATTTTTGACCTTGCAGATTGGGTTGAATATTGCATTTGGGTGGACAGAAGTGCTGCAGCTGGTTGCAATTTCGGATAGTTTTGTGGTTGATTGAAGTTGAAGTAAATTTAACGTAACTTTCTTAGAGAGCGAGTCATCCAGTGTAAAAACTGTACTTAGTGACTTTTGCAGCCCTGTTATTTGACTTTTTGACAAATGATCAGCAATTCAGGAAAAAAAAATCAACTGTCTAATAGGAAGGGCAACAAAAAAAAATGCTAAGATTCACACATTTTCTTTGCCTCTTCTTGCTTGTCATAAATCACTATGCTCCATCTTAAGTGTCCATTAAGAGACATACGCTTTTTGAACTGGGAGAAAATACAATTGGCCTGTCCAGCATGTCTCTTGGCGCGAAAGAAGACGGGAGAAGACAAAAGAGCCGAGAGACAGAAGACTGGGCGATAAAATGATCAAATGGAGAGAAGCGGCCTGGCAGCTTGTTTGGACAGCTGAAAACAAGCTGAAGAAGGCCAGGCCGCTTCTCTCACTGCTCATCACGCTGCGCTGCACTCCACACATAAACAAGCTGGACCACATCGTGGAGAGCACCACCAGGAGCTACAAATACATGAGTGAAAATCGATGTGGCCTTTACTTCAACTATTTTATTTTTTTTAGCACCGACGATAATCGCTTTCAATCTGCGGACATTTGGCAGTGCAGCCTCACTTCACGTCGAAATGTGATCAGGCGTTCATATGCTGAGCGAGCGGGTGGTTTAATGGACAGGTCTGTGCATGCTCATCTTGCATCACACTGTATGACATATTTCATGCATGATGTCATTCATGCAATCATTCTCTCATACTTTACAGTGCCAAAACAAATGTATGCCGTGTCAGTTCAAAAGTTCAGTCATTTCAAATGGATGCTGGTGGCTGGTTTATTTCCAGTAAAATTAACGATATCTATTTATGGAGATGACTGTTTGAAAATTATGGTTATGTGATAAGATGATTATTCGAGGGAGCATTTGATATTGAATTTCTGCGAATTATTTTTTAATCTCAAAGTAATTAGCATAATTACTTTGACAGCACTGGAAAAAGGTCCAAATGTGTCAGCAAAATGAAAAGCAGTTGTCTTGTGCTTTCTAATTACATTTTGAATTATACTGTTTTATTCCAAATCAGTCCAGTTCTTGCCTGGCTCTTGTAAACCCTTTTAACATGTACTTTATCTGGTTAAAAATAAGTGGTGTGTATAATCATTATTACATCCTGGATTTGTGGTCTATTTAATGTGATTTTGTTGAATATATTTTTTAAATTAGCTTCTGTGTGCTACTTTATCCCATACTAATGTAAAACAGTTAAGTTACCCCTCCTGGGATCAATAACAATTATCTTTTGTGGCTGTGTCCCTCAGTGACATTGGGAAACTGAAGTTCAGTCAGGCCCAATTAGTTCCAGGAAAGTAAGAAAAAAATCTTGTTGATTTGAACCTTCGGTGTTTGCAATAATAAGTTACACAATGACACTGTTAAAAAAATGTTGTGAGACTTGAGAATTTGGAGCTGTATTTTTTCTTCTCCCAAATTATGGCAAAAGTTGGGACTGTACAGCTTCAGACTATTCACATTATTGGTGTTTGTTTGGCTGTTACACAATATGACACCCTTTGAAAGGCTAAAGAGAAACTTCTGAAAAGTTTGACCACTAAATAGAAACCGTGACAGACAAGTTGACGTAGCCAATTCCTTACGTACTCTACTGCGGTGACAACAATTAAGAGTTGTTAAGAGTTGAGGAACCATAATGTTTTTCTTTTTCCAAATATTGCCTCATGGGTATGACTCAATCCCTGAAACGTAATGAGAAGAAACCAAACACTGAGGAATGGCAGCAAACCTCCACACAGTACAATGGCAGCAAACCTCCACACAGTACAATGAAAGGAAGTATCTCGACGTTCCTTCACAACGATTCCCGACTTTCTCCATTCCTGTACAGCTTCAGGGAGTCATGTCATGACCAAAAAACCCTCTGACACACATTGGGAAAGACCAGCCTTCCCAAAAGTCAGCGCTGCGGGGGCGAGCACAGGTCTGCCGAGTGGAAATGTCCAAGCTTGCGGCTCGGCCCTCTCAGTCGAGTCAAGTAAAAGCACCTGAGAAAATAAAAGAGCAGTTAAATATAGATGTAAAGTACCTCCCTCTCTGCCCAGTCCAAGTGAATTAAAGATGTCGGTCAGTAAAAATGACACTTGGACCTTGATTTAATACCAACCCTTCATAAGAATGCTCATAAGAGAGATGGATTCTTTCATTAATTAGTTTGGGCACTTTAAGAGCTGCTGCTGTGTTTGGCTGGATGACAACAAGTGGACAAGAACACTGGGCTTCTTTGAGACTCTTGAGAGGAAGTGGGCAAAATGGGCTCAGGAAAGGAAACATTTTACATCCCAAAAAATCTGAAGCTTGAAAGCTATCTTTTTTTTTTTTTTTAACGTTGTCCCGAGTTACAGCAAAAGAACAAAAATATTGGGACGCAATTCCCAATTAGTGATGGGGTGCGAGGTCCACAGATGGATTCAGTGTGGCGTGTACACTCCATAATTGTAAAGAAATATCTTCCCTCTAAAGTGTGAGCTGTCGTTGCAAAGGAAAGATGAACAACATTATATTTCATGCTTTTTTTTTCACTTCTCTTTCTTTAGGCAAGCAGTCAGACTACTTAATTTTAAAGTGAGGAGCCACTGGTGCTGCAAATCAATGATGAAATGTCTCTGCAATGTGCTAAAGTGCCAGGTTGGGAGGTATTTTGTTGATTGTCATTTCAGGATTTTGCATAAAAACAAACAATTCCCATTAAACTTGGTAGAGGTGAGGCAGAAATGTCCCGAAGTAATCCAGTAAAATTTAATGAAATTTCAGAAAGAATTGCAGATTGATGAATGCATTTTGCCCTTGCCTTTTTTTTCCTTTTCTTTTTTGGGTTTGAAATCATTGTGCTTGACACTACTTAACGCACTACATTCATGGAAACAGTCAGTCACCACTGGGGTCAAACACCTGCTAAATAATTTAAATCCACTCGAGCTTTGTAGTTTTTTTTTTTGTTACCACTCCCACAGAAAAATGCTTGAGCGCTAATGACAGGGCTTGTTCGTTACCACAGTGCCCATCTCGGCCGCGGTGACACATTGACTGCTTCTTAACTTCACAAGCACGCATCACAAAGCAAAAAGTTCCATCCTTTGTGCCAGCGCAGTCATTTGGAATAATCACATCCAGAAATGAGATGTTGTTCGTGATGAAAAGTGCACTGAAGTAGTGACTTTCCTGTTGAGTCTTGTTTAGAGTTAAGCATTTTACTATTAACATTTTAACTGTCTTTTCTTGTGGAGTGGATTTGACTTTTTATATCTCTTTCTATGTACCATTTTGTTTGGTGTACTAGTTTTACTAACGGTGGTATTGCTTGTTTTTATGTTTTTTTTAATGTAACCAGAACATAAAATATGGACATTTAAATCTCTAAATTATTGTTTTATGATTGTTTGAGCAATATAGAGGCCAGGATTTGGAACTAGATCCTGCAAGAACCACCAAAGAAGCTTGAATAGTGATTAGAAAGTGAGGGTGTGCTTCAATAAGATTTTCTTCTTCCCTCTCCTTTTCTTTCAGTCACTTTTCTACATTTTGTTTTGTATGCAAAACACTTTCTTGTTCTTTGCAATATGAAATAAACTATGCAATTTGTGAAATATTGCAAAATGCTTTTGGCTGAAATAAATTCATGAAAAAAATATATTTTTTTCACGCTCACCTAAAAATACATACAATATGTACATGTATTTTGAAACAGTTTTTTCCAAATAATTTCATCCTTATTTTTTTAACGTATTCTTAATTTTATTCTATGGTATATGTGGTAAGTGGTGAGTAGTTAGTGGGGCAGCACCCTTTAAGCTACATTAACACTAACAATAACTTATAGTAGTAATGTGTTTAACGTAATTGAATGTTTCAGACTGCAAGATGTAAAATAGTCCAGAAGAGGGCACGCTGCCTCTGCATTACAAACTGCGAGTGCCGAACAGAGCTCTCGTTCAGTGTGTCCTACAAGAGAGCCTTAGTGTGACAAGTTTACACAGACCATGTGCAGACCTCCACGCTGCCATAAAAACACTAATCACAAGCTCATAAAATGGGACTCCACCACGTCTTTAAAACGCTGAGGTTGGCCACGCCGGGCGACTGAAGCCGAGCATGAATGAGGTGATTGATTAATCACTAATAATTGCGATTAAATATATTTCCTATTTGTAGGATTCGATGTAATAATATTTTTTCCATGAGATTGAATTAATCTATAGTCAAAAGTCTATTGTTGTTATTTTGTAGTTTTTCCTCTGCCCTGCTTCCAGTAACATATTTTGTTCAGATTTCAGCATTTTTGTAAATCATCCATGTAAATCTGCCCAGGTTCAAGTGCAATGGGACAGTTTGTTTAACCAAACAAATTTCAAATTCACCCTTTTTTGGCTACTGTTGATTGCTTAATGAGAGCAACTTCAGTTAGATGAGCGAAACACACCAACATACCAATGTGCACACATTTACTCATTTGGCTACCATTAACTTTGCCAAAGGTATTACTCGATTGTTATTGAGCCATTCAACTGGCTACCTTCATCTGTGACGATAGCCTCCCTATTCTATTGGTTACATAGTTTTGCCAGTTAATTCCTTCATTCACTGACATCATCTTTTCGATGGATGGATGGCTGGATGGATGGCTGGATGGATGGATGGATGGATGGATGGATGGATGGATGGATGGATGGATGGATGGATGGATGGATGGATGGATGGATGGATGGATGGATGGATGGATGGATGGATGGATGGATGGATGGATGGATGGATGGATGGATGGATGGATGGATGGATGGGCGGACGGACGGACGGATGGATGGACGTTTTGTTGATGGCATTCTCAGACGTAGCATTAGTTTTGTTACTTGACATCCCACTCGATTTACTTTAATTGGCTTTGCTAATGGGACCCCTCACTGTATTGGCTTGCGTTAGCTTTGTCAGATACATAGGTATTATTAGTTTTTTGTCTCTAAGGATCGATAAATTCGGCTTGTTAAAATTTTTAGCTATTTAGTGACATTTACATGTTTTGGTATTTTTGTATTATTTCTTTGAATATCATAAAATAGGAGTATTTTCCATTTTAAGAAGCTCTTTCAAGCCGCAATGCACAACTTGTTTTTAAGGAAACGTTACACTGTTTCCACTTGAGCGGGGCAATTTGATGCCTTGCTCTGATCGGTATCAGTGTTTTTACTCGACATGAATATCTTTGGACTTGAACAGCGCACTGGACGAGATGAAAAAACAAAACACATCTTGGAAATTTGTAAAAGCCTGACCTCAACATCTGCACATACGGCCGACTTTGCAGTGGAACGCCACAAGAGAGATGTTGATGGACAAGCACTGCCGAGATGAAATTTATTCCAACAACAAGCTGACACATTATGGGAAATCAAACATGGTGGGATACTATGATGGTTAATATACCACCCACTTTGTTCCCAGACACAGTGGGGGGATAGAAGGAGGCCAGAAAGAGAATGAGAGGCCTTCTGATGGAGAACGCTTGGCTTGTTTCATCGGCCACGCCTCAGACACAATGAACGGGCACTTGTCATGTGGAGTGCGAGGCAGCTGGGGTTATCCTCAGAGACGCGGCGAGGTGAAGTGGGTGACCATGTTTGAGGTCCGCCCAGCTGTTATTGCCCCTAATGTCCAACAGATGTGTGGGAGCTCGCTGCGCTAAGTCCTCGCACATGCCGACGAGGGGAAATCAAAGCGCACACGGCGTATGCACACGCACACTCACACACACACGCACACACACACGCACACACACACACACACGCGCACACACACACGCACACACACACACACACACACTTACTTATATGTGTGCTGAAATCACTGTCATTAGCCATTTAGTGAAATGATAGAGGCAATTAAGATCAGTCTTGAATTTAGAGGAGGCAGGGCCTTAGGCTCTTTTTTTTTTTAGCAGCACATGTGCTTCTAAAATACACTTAAAGAAATCCATGGGCACAATGAAGATGTGTTAATTCCTTGTTCATTTTTTAAAAACTTTTTCACACAAGCATTCTTTGTATATTATTTTAATTTTTGCAAGTATTTAATTCCTCATATTTATTTATAATTACACTTTTTAAGAGTATAGAAAACATTTTTGTCCTTAGCATCATTACTGATTTGAGTTTAAATTGACAAATATGTTTCAATGTCCTAAAAAAAAAATCTAAAATTTGGGGGATTTTGCTCATTTTGAGCACAAATGACAGATTCAAATCTTATTTCTGCAAACTTTCAACTGTTTATAAAGAGATCATTTTTAAGTGCCAGGAACCATTTGGTACCAAACGGCCGCCGCTCTTTAAGTCACCCAGTTAGCAAAAAAGGCATCAATAGTGGATCTAAAGTGACCCTCAAAGGGAAGATTTGTTGATTTTATTTATTTTTTTTTAAACCCATTCACATAAGACCTAATTTTATTGTATCGGTCAATCGGTCAAAAACATCATATTTACTGATATTTAATTATTATCAACACTTGAGGATATTTTTTCCCTTATGTTTGCCTTGTGTCCTAATATGTCTACTATGGCAGTGTCACTTGCAAAAATATTTGTTACACTTTGCCTGTTCGTCACCTTAAAATATTGACCTTGTTATTATCATGTCAAGATTTGAAAAAAAAAAAGAAGACGAAGTTGTAATACGTCCAGTGCAAAAATGCCGTGGGATAAAAAGCGCTAGTGTGTGCTGGCACAAAATCCTCGCTGAGGTGCTCATTGGAGGGCCAATGTGAAGAACGCAGAGAGTTGCTTTGCTCCAAGTGCTCACAAGGGGCTTGAACCTTTCGCAGCTCGCTTACTTTGGATGGCCCCGCAGAGAAGGCAACATTAGATATAATGAAACATTCATTTCCACTCTCCTCTCCCGTTCACGTCCAACGAGGACATTCTGACTGGGACTTTTTTTGACATGTTGATCCAATGTGGAGTTCAGGACAACATGGAACACTTGATTACCTCTTGGCTTTGTTTTTGCTGCGAATACGGAAATGGGAAAAGGAAAGTCTTTCACATTACTGTAGGCCTA